>NW_012117488.1:13370765-13378163 GCF_000951035.1 Colobus angolensis palliatus | reverse complement strand
TAAAGAGCTTCTGCACAGCAAAAGAAACTACCATCAGAGTGAACAGGCAACCTACGGAATGGGAGAAAATTTTTGCAATCTACTCATCTGACAAAAGGCTAATATCCAGAACCTATAAAGAACTCAAACAAATTTACAAGAAAAAAAACAAACAACCCATCAAAAAGTGGGCAAAGAATATGACCAGACGCTTCTCAAGAGAAGACATTCATACAGCCAACAGACACATGAAAAAATGCTCATCATCACTAGCCATCAGAAAAAGGCAAATCAAAACCACAATGAGATACCATCTTACACCAGTTAGAATGGCAATCATTAAAAAAATCAGGAAACAACAGGTGCTGGAGAGGATGTGGAGAAACAGGAACAGTTTTACACTGTTGGTGGTACTGTAAACTAGGTCAGCCATTGTGGAAAACAGTATGGCAATTCCTCAAGGATCTAGAACTAGAAATATCATTTGACCAAGCCATCCCATTACTGGGGATATACCCAAAGGATTATAAGTCATGCTGCTATAAAGACACATGAACACATATGTTTATTGCGGCACTCTTCACAATAGCAAAGACTTGGAATCAACCCAAATGTCCATTAGTGACAGGCTGGATTAAGAAAATGTGGCACATATACACCATGGAATACTATGCAGCCATAAAAAAGGATGAGTTTGTGTCCTTTGTAGGGACATGGATGCAGCTGGAAACCATCATTCTTAGCAAGCTATTGCAAAAACAGAAAACCAAATACCGCATGTTCTCACTCATAGGTGGGCATTGAACAATGAGATCACTTGGACACAGGAAGGGGATCATCACACACTGGGTCCCGTTGTGGGGAGAGGGGATGGGGAGGGATAGCATTAGGAGATATACCTAATGTAAATGATGAGTTAATGGGTGCAGCACACCAGCATGGCACATGTATACATATGTAAAAAACCTGCACATTGTGCACATGTACCCTAGAACTTAAAGTATAATTAAAAAAACAAAACAAAACAAAACAAAAAACTAAGTAAAATAAAGTAAAATAAAATAGGTGTAAATGTAAATTTAAAATGCATTAGAAGGAGCCAATTTACAAAGCCAATTGACTGCAGAAAATAAAGTCAGCAATTCAGAAACTAACCTATAGGGAATCTGCCATCACGGAGAAAAGACTAAGAAATTGAGAAAAAATAACAGACTTGGGGAGATACAGAGGCAAACTGTGCAATTAAAATTTATGGGTAATACTCCTTCAAAAGAAATTAAAATAAATAGGATGGAAAAATATTTAAAGGTTAAAACAAAAATGGTTTATTAATAGTAATAAGAAGCTATGTTAAGTAAGGTTGTATTTTTGGAATGGAAGACTGTTTCAATGTTAGTAAAATGAACTACATACCCACTGAAAATATTTCAAAATGTATAAAAATTTATATCTACTTCTACTCTAAAAATTGCTAATAAACTAAAAATAGAAAGATGATTTTTATGTGAATAAAACTCTTGTTAGTCATTATTTTTTATGTCATTAAAATTTTGAAATTGACATAAAATTATATGTATCTGCTATGTACAACATGTTTCAAAGTATATATGCATGTGGAATGATAAAATCTATCCAAATAATTTATGCATTACCTCACATAGTTATCATTTTTGTGATGAAAACACTTTACATCCAATCTCAGCATTTTTTAAGAAAGCAATATATTATTAACTTTAGTCACCATGTTGTACAATAGATCTCTTGAACTTATTCCTCCTCTCTAACTAAAATTTTGTATTCTTTCATCAAATCTCCTTCTCCATCCCCTCCTCCAACCTTCCCACAATCTCTGGTAACCACCATTATAATCTTTACTTCTGTGAGATCAGCTTTTCCATATTCCATGTATGAGTGAGGTGACTCACTATTTGTCTTTCTGTTTCTGGCTTATTTCACTTAACAGAATGTCCTCCAGGTTCATCCATGTTGTCACAAATGGTAGAACTGATTTCTTTCTTTATTGCTCATGGCTGAACATATTCTGTTGTGTGTATATACAATTCTGTAGGTTGTCTCTTCACTCTGTTGATTGATAACTTTGCTATGCAAAAGTTTTTTAGTTTGATGTAATCCTATTTGTCTGTTTTTTATTTTATTGCCTGTGCTTTTGGAGTCAAATTCAAAAGATCATTTACCAAACCAATGTCATGGAACTTTCCCCTTATGTTTTCTTCTAATAGTTTCATTGTTTTGATCTTTAAGTTTTTAATATATTCTGAGTTGATTTTTATATATGGTGTAAGATATTGCATATGATAGGGTCTAATTTCATTCTGCATGTGGATATCCAGTTTTCCCAGTGCCATTTATTGAAGGGATTTGCCTTTCTTCATTGGTGACTTTATTGCAAATCTGTCTGATTTAAATGTGGAGATTTATTTCCGAGCTCTCAAGTTTGTTCAATGGGTCAATATGTCTGCTTTTATGCCAGTACCATGCTGTTTTGATTACTATAGCTCTATCATATATATTACCTAGTTAGATTGACCATTTTATCATTATGTAATGATCTTCTTTGTCTCTTTTTAAAGTTTTGACTTAAAATCTGTCTAATGTGATATAAATTCCACTTCCTCTGCTCTCCTTGGGTTTCCATTGTTATGGAATGTATTTTCCTATTTATTCATTCAGTCTGTGTATGTCCTTACAGATGAAGTGAGTCTCTTATAGGCAGCACACAGTTGAATCTTTAAAAAAAATCCATTAAGCCTCTGGGTGTATTTTGAATGGATAATTTGATCTATTTATATTTAATTGTTTTTTTTTTTTGAGATTGGCTCTCACTCTGTCACCCAGACTGGTGTGTAGTGGTGCACTTTTGGCTCACTGCAAACTCCAACACCTGGGTTCAAGCGATTCTCCTGCCTCAGCCTCCCAAGCAGCTGGGGTTACAGGCACCTACCACCATGCACAACTAATTTTTGTATTTTTAGTAGAGATGGAGTTTCACTATGTTGGCTTAAATAAGTAAGGGCATACGACTGACAATTTGTTACTTGTTTTCTAGTTTTGTAAAATAGATCCTTTGTTCCTTTTTTTCTAACTGTCTTGTTTTGTGGCCAAGAGATTTTTTTCTGCCATTATGTTTTGATACATTGCTTTTTAATTTTGGGGAATCTACTGGTTTTTGCTTTATGGTTATAATTAGGTTTACAAAAAAAATTTTACAGTTATAATACTTTCTTTTAAACTCATAACAACTTAACTTTGATCCAAAAAATGCTGCACTTCCACTACATCCTCCCCCCACATTTAAAGCTTTTGATGTCACAATTTACATGTTCTTAAATTGCATATGCATTAAGTATTTTAGTTATTATTTTTAACAGTTTTGTCTTTCAACTTTTAAACTAAAGATAGACATAATTTATATATCACTGTTACAGTATTAGGGTATTCTGAAGTTGTCTGTGTATTTACTTTCACGTTTCTAAGTTTTGTACATTCAGAAGTTTTTATGTAACTCATTAGGGTTTTTTCTTTTAGCATGAAGAACTCCCTTTAGTATTTCTTACAAAACAGAACTGGTGGTGATGAACACCCTATCCATTTGTTTGTGTGAGAAAGTCTTTATCTCTACAATTTTGAATGACAGTTTTGCTGGGTATAGAATATTTGGTTGCACTTTTTTTTTCTCCTTCAGCACTTTGATCATATCATCTCACTCCCTTTGGCCTATAAGGTTTCTGCCAAGAAGTATGCAGTTAGCAAGACTTCTGCTATACACATATTTATATATTTCACCAAGTTTAGAAAGTTTTCTGTTACTATTTGTAAATAAGTTTTTGGCTTCTTTATTTTTCCCTCCTCCTTTTTCAACTCCTATAAATGAAACTTTGCCCTTTTGAGGCTGTGCCATAATTGTTGTGGGTACATAGTAAGTATATATCTTTACAGATTACATGGGATGTTTTATACTGCCTTTCAATGAATAATAATCACACGAGGGTAAGTGGGGTATCCCTCACCTCAAGCATTTATCCTTTGTGTTAAAAGCAATCCAGTTATACACTTTTGGTTATTTTTAAACACACAATAAAATTATTTTTCACTATAGCCACCCTGTTGTTGTAGCAAATACTAGGTCTTATTCATTCTTTCTAAATACCTTTTTGTACCCATTAGCCATCTCCACCCACCCACCTGATTCTCATTCCCATCCTCTGGTAGCCATCCTTCTACTCTTATCTCCATGAGTTCAATTGTTTAATTTTTTAGCCCCCACAAATAAGTGAGGACATATGATGTTTGTCTTTCAGGGCCTGGCTTATTTCAATTAATATAATGAACTTCAGTTCCATATATTTTGTTGCAAATGACACAATCTCATTTTTGTGACTAAATAATACTCTTTGTGTATATGTATCACATTTTATTTATCCACTCATCTGATGGACACTTATGTTAGGTTGCTTCTAAATCTTGGCTATTGTAAATAGTCCTGCAATAAACGTGGGAGTGCAGATATCTCTTCCATATACTGATTTTCTTTATTGGGGGTATATACCTAGGAGTGAGCTTGCTGATCAAATGGTAGCCTGTATTTTTAGATTTTTTTGCAGAACCTCCAAACTGTTCTCCATAATGGCTGTACTAATTTACATCCCTACCAACAGTGTACTTGGGTTCCCTTTTCTTCAAATACCCACTAGCATTTGTTAGTGCCTGTCTTTTGGACAAAAGCCATGTTAACTGGGGTAAGATAATATCTCACAATTTTGATTTGCTTTTCTCTGATAATCAACAATATTGAGCACCTTTTCATATGCCTGTTTGCCATTTGCATGTATTCTTTTGAGAAACAGCTATTCAAATCTTTTGCTCATTTTTAAATTAGATTTTTTTCCTATAGAGTTGTTTGAGCTCCTTGTATATTACAGTTATTAATCCTTTGTCAGACCGATAGTGTGCAAATATTTTTTCTCATCGTGTGGGTTGTCCTTTCACTTTTTTGATTGTTTCCTTTTTGCGCAGAAGCTTCTTAACTAGATGTGATCCCATTTGTCCATTTTTTTTTTTTTTTTTTTTTTGGTTGCCTCTGCTTGCGAAGTATTGCTCAAATCTTTGCCTAGTCCAATGTCTGGAAGAGTTTCATTACTATTTTCTTGCAGTAGTTTCATAGTTTGAGGTCTTATATTCAAGTCTTTAATCCCTTTTGATTTCATTTTTGTAAAAGGTGCGAGATAGGGGTCTAGTTTCTTCTGCATATAGATACCCAGTTTTCCAAGCATCGTTTATTAAAGAAACATTCATTCCCATTCTATGTTCTTTGCATCTTTGCAAAAAAAATTTTACTACAGGTGTGTGGATTTATTTCTGGGTTCTCTTTCATTGGCCTATGTATCTATTTTTATGCCAGCACAATGCCATTTTGGATACCATGGCTCTGTAGTAAAATTTGAAGTCAGGTAATCTGATTCATCCAGTTTCGGTGGTTATTTCTGTTTTTGATTTTGTTTTGTGCAAAGGATGACTTTGGCTATATGGGTCTTTTGTCATTCTATATATATTTTAGGATTTTCTTCTATTTCTGTGAAGAATGACATTGGTATTTGATAGGAATTGCGCTGAATCTGTAGATTGCTATGGGAAGTATGGGCATTTTCACAATATTTGTTCTTCCAATCCGTAACATGTAATGTCTTTCCATTTTTTTCATCCTCTGCAATTCCTTTCATTAATGTTTTGTAGCTTTTATCGTAGAGATCGTTCACTTCTTTGGTTAAGTTAATTCCTTGGTATTTAATTTTATTTGCAGCTATTGTAAATGGGATTATTTTCCTGATTACTTTTTCAAATTGTCTGCTATTGGCATATAGAAATGCTACTGTTTTTTGTATGATGATTTTGTATCCTGCAACTTTTCTGAATTTGTTTATCAGGTCCAATAGTGTTTTGATGGAGTCCTTACGTTTTTCCAAATATAAAACTATATCGTCTGTGAACAATATAATTTGATTTCTTCCCTTCCAATTCAGATGCTCTTTATTTCTCTTTTCTGATGGCTCTAGCTAGAACTTCCAGTCCTACGTTGAATAACAGTGGTCAAAGTGGGCATCCTTGTCATGTTTCCAATCTTAGGAAAAAGGCTTTTAGATTTTCCCCATTCAGTATGATACTAGCTATGGGTCTGTCATATCTGGCTTTTGTTATGCTGAGGTATGTTTATTCTGTACCCATATACCCAGTTTTTGAGGTTTTTTTCATGAAGGGATGTTGAATTTTATCAAATGCATTTATTTTCAGCATCAATTGAAATAATATGATTTTTGTCCTTCATTCTGTTGACCTAATGTATCACATTAATTGATTTGTACATGTCGAAGCATTCTTTCATCTCTGTGGTAAATTCCACTGGGTCATGATGAATGATCTTCTTAATTTGTTGTTGAATTCAGTTGACTAGTATTTTCTGGAGGATTTTTACATAAATATTCATCAGTGATATTGGCCTATAGTTTTCTCCATTTTTAAATGTGTCTCTGGTTTTTGTACGAGAGTAATACTGGTCTCGTAGTATAAGTTTGGAAGTTATTCTTCTTCCTTTACTTTTTGGAATAGTTTGAGTGAGATTGTTATTAGTTCCTTTTTAAGTATTTGGCAAAATTCAGCAGTTAAACCATCGGGTTAAAGACTTTCTTTTGCTGAGAGACATTTTATTATGGTTTTGATCTTGTCACTTGTTACTGATCTGTTCATGTTTTGCATTTCCTAATGGTTCAATATTGTTAGGTTTTATGTGCCTAGGAATTTGTCCATTTCTTCCCAATTTTTTAGTTTATTGGCATATAGTTGCTCATAGTACCTACCAATTCTGTGAATTTCTGCAGTGTCAGTTGTAATATCTCCTTTTTCATCTTTGATTTTATTTACTTAAGTCTTTTTTTCTTAATCTGGTCAATGATTTGTCATTTTTTATCTTTTCAAAAGTCCAGCTTTTTGTGTTTATCTTTTGTATTGTTTTATTTATTTCAAATTTATTGATTTCTGTTCTTATCTCTATTATTTCTTTTAATCTACCTATTTTGGATTTGGTTTGCCTTTGCTTTTCTAGTTCTTTAAGACGCAACATTATGTTGTTTATTTGAAATTTTTCTTCTTTTCTGATGTAGGCACTTAACAGCTGTAAACTCTCTTGTACTGCCTTTGCTATATCCCATGGGTTTGGGTATGTTTTGTTTCCATACTCATTTTTTTCTCTTAATCTTTCCCTTCCTTCCTTCCTTCCTTCCTTCCTTCCTTCCTTCCTTCCTTCCTTCCTTCCTTTCTTTCTTTCTCTTTCTCTTTCTTTTCTTTCTTTCTTTTTCTTTCTTTCTCTCTTTCCCTTCCTTCCTTCCTTCCTTCCTTCCTTCCTTCCTT
>NW_012117488.1:13356023-13370709 GCF_000951035.1 Colobus angolensis palliatus | reverse complement strand
CTTCCTTCCTTCTCTTTCTTTCTTTCTTTCTTTCTTTCTCTCTCTCTTTCTCTCTCTCTCTCTTTCTTTCTTTCCTTTTTCTTCCCTTTTTTTCCCTCTTTCCCTCTTTCCCTCTTTCTTTCTCTCTTTCTTTCTTGTCTCACTTTGTTGCCAAGCTGTAGCGCAACGGCGCGATCTCAGCTCACTGCAGTCTCCGCCTCCCCAGATTCAAGTGGTTCCTCTGCCTCAGCCTTCGGAGTAGCTGCGACTACAGGCTCCCACCACCACGCCCAGTTAACTTTTTTTATTTGAGTAGAGACAGGATTTCACCATGTTGGCCAGGATGGTCTCAATCTCCTGACCTCGTGATCTTCCAGCCTCCACCAACCAAAGTGCTGGGATTACAGGCATCAGCCACTGCACCCAGTCTGATTTCCTCTTAATTTCTTCACTGACTCACTGGTCATTTAGAAGGATATTGTTTAATTTCCATGCGTTTGTATATTTTTCAAAATTCTTTATGTTATTGATTCCAATTTTATTCCATTGTGGTCAGAGAAGCTGCTTGATATTATTTCCACTTTTTGTGAATGCTTGAAGACTTGTTTTGTGATCTAAGCTATGATCAATCCTTCAGAGAGATCCATGTGCTGAGGAAAATTATGTATATTTTGCAGCTCTCGGATGAAATGTTCTGTAATTATATATTAGATCCAATTGGTTTATACTGCAGATTAAGTCTAATGTTTCTTTATTGATTTTCTGTCTGGAAGATCTGTCCAATGCTGAAAGAGGTGTTGAAGTCTCTGACTATTACCGTATTGAGGTCTATCTCTCTCTTTAGTTTTAATAATATTTGCTTTATATATCTGGGTGCTCCAGTGTTGGGTGCATATGTATTTATGATTGCTATATCCTCTTGCTGAATTGATTCCTTTATCATTATGAAGTGGTCTTCTTTGTCTTCTTATAGTTTTTGTCTTGAAATCTATTTTGTCTGATATAAATATAACTACTCGTGCTTTCTTTTGGTTTTCATTGATATGGAATATAGGTTTCTATCCCTTTTTTTCAATCTATGTGTGTCTTTACAGGTGAAAAATGCTTCCTATAGGCAACAGGTCAATGGGTCTTGTTTTTTAAATCTTTTCAACCACTCTACGTCTTTTGATTGAAGAGTGTAGACCCTTTTCATTCAATGTTATTATTGATAAGTAAGGACTTACTCCTGCCATTTGCTTATTTGTTTTCTGGTCATTTTGTAGTCTTCTCTTTCTTCTTTCCTTTCTTTCTGTCTTCTTGTCAGTGAAGGTAATTTTCTCTGGTGATGTGATTTAGTTTCTTGCTTTTTATTTTTTGAGTCTCCATTGTATGATTTTGATTTCAAGTTACCCACTACATATTATCTTATAACCCATTATTTTAAGCTGATAACAACTTAAAACTTTGCATAAACAAATAAACAAACAATGAGACAGACAACTAGTAAAAATTCTGCACTTTTTATTCCTCCACTCTTAAACTTTTTGTTGTTTCTATTTATCTCTCCTTGTACTCTGCCTGGAAAAGTTGTTGTAGATATTATTATTTTTGGTTAGTTTATCATTTAGTCTTTCTACTTAAGAGTAGTTATATGGCCAAGCTCAGTGGCTCACACCTGTAATCCAAGCACTTTGGAAGCCTGAGGTGGGCAAATCACCTGAGGTCAGGAGTTCAAGACCAGCCTGGCCAGCATGGCAAAGCCCCATCTCTACTAAAAATACAAAAATTAGCCAGGCATGGTGGTGGACTTCTGTAATCCCAGCTACTTGGGAGGCTGAGGCAGGGAGAATTGCTTGAACCAAGGAGGCAGAGGTTACAGTGAGCCAAGATCGCACCACTGCACTCCAGCCTGGGTGCCAGAGTGAGCCTCTGTCTCAAAAAAAAAGAAAAACAGAAAGAAAAACAAAAAACAGTAGTTTACATACAACAGTTACACTCATAATATTCTGTGTTTTTCTGTGTAATTACTATTACCAGTGAGTTTTGTAACTTCAGATGGTTTCTTATTGCTCAAACATCCTTTTTCTTTTGGATTGAAATATTCTCTTTGACGTTTCCTGTAGGACAGGTCTGATGTTGATAAAATCCCTCAGCTTTTGCTTGTCTTGGAAAGTCTTTATTTCTCCTTCATGTTTAAGGGATAATTTCACTGGATATGCTATTCTAAGGTAAAAGGTTTTTTCCTTTAGCACTTTAAGTATGTCTGTCATGTGGCTCTCTCCTCTCTTGTAAGGTTTCTGCTGAAAACTCTGCTGCCAAACATATTGCAGCTCTCCATTGTATGCTATTTGTTTCTTTTCTTTGCTGCTTTTTGGATCCTTTCTTTATTCTTGATCTTTGGGAGTCTGATTATTAAATACCTTGAGGTAGTCTTATTTGGATTAAATCCTCTTAGTGTTCTATAACCTTCTTGTAATAGAGTATTAATATTAATATCTTTCTTTAGGTTTGAGAAGTTCTCTGTTATTATCCATTTGAGTAAACTTCTCTACCTCCTCTTTAGGGCCAATAACTCTTAGACTTATCCTTTTGAGGCTGGTTTTTCAGGTTCTGTATGTGTACTTTTATTCTTTTTAATTTTTTTCTCTTGTCTCCTCTGACTGCATATTTTCAAGCATCCTGTCTTCAAGCTCACTGATTTTTCTGCTTGATCAATTCTGCTATTAAAATATTCTGATGCATTTTTCAGTATGTTTATTGCATTTTTTAACTTCAGAATTTCTGCTTGATTCTTTTCAATTATTTCAATCTCTTTGTTCAGTTTATCTGATAGAATTCTGAATTCCTTCTCTGTGTTATCTTGAATTTCTTTGAGCTTCCTCAAAACAACCTTTTTTGAATTCTCTATTTGAAAGGTCACATATATCTGTTTCTCCAAGATTGGGCCCTGATGCCTTATTTAGTTTGTTGGCTAAGGACATGTTTTCCTGTTTGGTGTTGACACTTAACGGATGTTATTCAATGTCTGGGAACTGAAGCATTAGATATTTATTGCAGTATTTGCAGTCTGGGCTTGTTTGTACCCTTCCTTCTTGGGAAGGCTTTTCAGATATCAGTAGGATTTGGGTGTTGTGACCTAAGCCATATCTATATTAGGGGGTACCAAAAGCCCAGTAATGCTGTGTTTCTTGCAGATTCATAAAAGTACTGCCTTGATGATCTTCAATAAGATCTGGAAGAATTCTCTGGATTACAGAGCAGACATTCTTGTTCTCTTCCTTTATTTTCCTCCAAACAAATGAAGTGTCTGTCTCTCTCTTTCTGTTCTGAACTGCTTGCAGCTAAGGGTTGGGTGGCAAGAGTACTTCTGTGCACTCCATCACTGGGATTCTGTTGGGTCAGACCTGAAGCCACCACACCAGTGGGTCTCTCCCAAGACCTGCTGTAACCACTACCTGGCTACCACCTATGTTCCCTCAAGGCCCCAGGGCTCTACAGTCAGTCGGTGGTGAAAACAGCCAGGCTTATGTCCTTTCCTTCAGGGTGTTGAGCTCTCCTAGGCCCAGGGTGAGCCAGAGATGCTGTCCAGGAACCAGATAATAAGGTCAAAAACCTTAGACATCTACCTGGTGTTCTATTATATTGACGCTAAGCTGGCGATCAAACCACAAGGTATAGTCCTTCCTATTCTTCCTCCACTTCCTCGCCCCTCCTCCACTCCCCGGCCCATTCCATAGACAGAGAAGCCTCATCCCATGGCCATCATCACCACAGGCCTACAGGGAATACTGTGAGGCTACTGCCAATATTTCCTTAAGAGCCGAAGGCTCTTTGGTCAACTTGTGATGAATGCTGCCTGGTGAGGGACTCACCCTTTAGGGCAATGAGCTTCTCTATGGCCCAGGGAAGATCCAGAAATGCCATCCAAGAACCAAGGCCTAGAGTTGGAAATTCCAACAACTTGTTTAAAGCTCTACCCTCCCCCATAGCTGAACTGGTACCTAAGGTGCAAGGTCTTAACTAATTTACTTCTGCTTCTGCTTTTCTCAAGCAGAAGGAACCTCTCCCCATAGCCACCACAGTTAAGAATATGCTGAGTCTCACCTGAAGCCAGTTAGTCTCAGAGTCTCACCTAAGGCTTATGGTGTACTATACTGGATATTGTTGCCTATTATTTAGGGTCCAAGACCTTTCTGGTCAACAGGTGATGGGGTCTTGCTGGGAATGGGTCCTTAGCTTCAAGGCAGCCTATTTCCTTCTCTCCCAAGATGTGTCTAGAAATGTCATCTGGGAGTTTGGGACTCACGACTCTGACTAGTGTCCCATCCTGTTGTGGCTGAGCTGGTATCCAAGATGCCAGACTAAGTCCTCATGACTATTCCCTCACCTCCCCTCAAGTAAAAGCAAGGAGTCTCTTCTGGAGCAAGAAACTACATCCTGAGGTTGAGAAGAGGGGGTGCAAGCACTCACTTAGCTTCCCTGGAAGTTCACTATGAGCCCAGTTCGGCAGTAGGACTTGCCTGGGAGTTGCAGTCCTTGTGGCCTAAACTATCTTTCAAGTTTCTTTAGGTCCCAAGAACACTTTAGCTTGTGGCGTGGGGCTTGCAGGAACTCAAATTCTGACCACTGGGATGGGCAATTCTCCTCTGACTAGAGCTGGTTTCAGTACTTCCTCCATTGGCAGGCTTCAGCTGAGTTCAACCTAGTTTTGCTTTCTGCTGTGACAGGGAAGCACTGAGTTCAACACGTTTCCCAATCCCTGTGCTCCCCCTCTCTCAAGTGCACAGATTCTCTCTCTGCACCATGTGGCTGCGGCGGGGAATGGGGGAGAAGAGGTATTGGCAATTCAAGACTGTCTTTCCCCCTCTTCTGTGCATTTTTTAGCTGTATGAAGTTAAAACCAGATATGTGAGTGCTCACCTGATTTTTGGTTCTTCTGAAGATGTTGTTTTCTGTTTCTTCTGAAGATGTTGTTAAAATGGTGTTTTTGTAGGGGAGAGGATGACTGGTGGAGACTTCTGTTTGGCCATTTGTTCCACCTCTCTCAATTGAATTTTAAAATTGTGTTTATTTTCCAGCTCCAGTACTTCTTTTTTTTTTTTTATCAATTATTTCAATCTCTCTACTAAATTTTTCTTCCTGCCCATTTATTGTTTTCCTCATTTTATTGAATTGCTTTTTTCTGTATTTTATTAAAGTAGTCTGAGGTTTCTTAAAACAGTTACTTTAAAATCTTTGTCAGGTGGTTCGTACATGTCTGTTTCTTTAGAGTTAATCACTACTCATTGTTTTGTCCATTAGGTGATGTTATGTTTCCCTGATTTTTTTGATCCTTGTGATCATGCATCAATGTCTGTGCATTTGAAGTAGTCAGTATTTATTCAATTCTTTGCAGACTGGTTTTGTCTGGGAAAACTCTGCAGCAGGCATAGTACTGGGGTGTGCCAGAAACCTTGAAAAGCTGTGACCATAACAGTGTTGCTAGAAGCCTGGGACCCACTAAGGCTGGTGCAGTGTTAGGGTGGTCCAGAAGCCTAAAACAGATGTGGCTAGACCTGGGCCACTAAGGATTGTCTGCCCTTGAGGGCTGTCTAGAACCCCAGGGCCACTGACTGGACTTATTTGTGATGTGTGACAGAGTTCAGCATGCAAGCCTGAAGCCTGGGGCTCTATGATCCACTTATGCTAGGGTGGGTCTAGAGGCACAGTCGGTGAGTACTGGCTTGGACTATTAGGCTCTGAAGGTCTCCCCAGTTGTATGTTTTACTGTGGTGAGCCTGGTGTTGAGGCTTAACATCCTGTGCCCACTTCTCTCTCTTTCTCCCAAATTGGACAATATCTTTCTCCACGCTTTGCTGCCTGGGGATTAGGCACATGTGATGTGAGTAATGCAAAACCATCCTTTCTACCCTTTTCAATGTGTCTTTTCTTATTACTGTGCTACAACTAGGTACTGTGATCTGCCACCTGGTTTTGTTAGCTCTTATGAAGGTATTTTCATGAGTGGATAGTTGTTTGGTTTGATGTTTTTTTCAGACAGGTAATCACTGGGAGCACTACTCCACCATTTTATTCCATCCCTCATTGAGTCATTATTCTTAATTGGAAGGGTAAGCAATTCAATCAGTAAGAAAATGATAAAAGAAGTAAATAGTCCAATTTAATTTTGAATATTTAGCATATATCTCAGATATTAAGAATATTAAGAACATTAAGCATTAAGAATATCTTTAATATTTGGCTAAATTTTGAGTATGATTTAGTAATCCACAATAATAAATTATACATTTTGAGTGACAGATTGGCATGTGTGTCAGTTTCCAACACACCTAATTTTAATGTAGTAATAGAAGTTTTATATGCTCATCCCTATTGACCCCTGGAACTGACTTTTCTCTGAAAATATTTGAAAGTATAGTAATTACTTTGGGTCTCTTTTTAAGGTTTTACAATGATTTTGTCATATTTATTGTTAGAATTGTTTCTTCCCAACTTCAGATGTATGTTTTCATGTAGACGTAACTCAACTAGTGTAACTTTCCTATCCTTTAGCCCTTTGCTTCATTTCATATTGGTGAAGTCAGTTGACTTATTGGAAAGTTTAGGATAGGGACTTGGTAGGTGTGCATGAGCTTTTTCCTATCTTCTTCCACTTCTCCTTCATTCTTGGGAGTCAGGATGCCTACCTAGAGCACAAGTTTCTTCTCTTCTACACCATGATTAATTTTGATTGGACATCTCTACCCTATAACAGGAAATTTGCCCCAGTCCAGCTGTTCATGACAGAGGTACACCTATCTAATTCTGGTTGTTAGTATTAGAAAGTCTACTTCCAAACCAACGTAATTCATTTTTCCTAATATCAACATTATTATTATTAATATTAATAATGATATTTGAGTATCTGCTTTCTTGTCTATCAATTGGTTCATAGTTCAAATAAAGTTATGCTATGTATTGGCCATATTCAGGGCTTGAAATATTGAGAAATAAATTCAGAGTAAAAAATGACAGGGGTTAAGAGGTATGAAAGAATAGCTCTGGTGCAACCAGTGTTCATGACTTATGATTTGGATGGTTTTGACTCTGATGGTTGGTAATGAATGATGCCATGTGTCAGCAAATTTATCCTATAAGAGGCCAAACAGTAAATATTTTTGCCTTTGTAGGGTCATAGAGTGTCTGTTACAGCCACTCAACTCTGTCACTATAGTGCAAAAGTAGCCATAGACAGTATATTGAAAGAAATTTACAAAAATAGGCAATGGACCAGATTGGTCCACAAATATAGTTTTTGGATCCCTGAGCTATATTGTGCTATGTGGCTGGCATTTTAAAGTTGTTGGTTGCTTAATGCATTTATTTAGGTATTTCCTTCATTATTTCTTAATAACAATAATACTTAACATTTCATGTTAACTTACAGTGTGCCAAAAAAACGGCCGAGGGTTGAGTGTTTTGGATATTTTAATTCAATACTCAGAACAACCCTATAAGCTGAGATTTTGAGAAATTCAGTGAATTGTCCAAGGTGACCAATTATATTTGTCTGTTTTCACGCTGCTGATAAAGACTGGGCAATTTATCAGAGAAAGAGGTTTAATTGGACTTACAGTTCCACTTGGCTGGGGAGGCTTCACACTCATAGCAGAAGGCAAGGAGAAGCAAGTCACATCTTATGTGGATGATGGCAGGCAAAAAAAAAAAAAAGAGCTTGTACATGCAAACTCCATTTTTAAAAACCATCAGGTATCATGAGACACACTCACTATCATGAGAACAGCATGGGAAAGACCTGTCCCCATGATTCAATCATCTCCCACTGGGTCCTTCCCACAACACATGGCAAGTATGGGAGCTACAAGATGAGATTTGGGTGGGGACATAGAGCCAAACCATATCACCAATGTTGGAATCATGTGAGGTGAGGAGAAGATTTCTTTTCCTTGTTCTTCTTTTTTTTGCAGCCTTTGAATTCCTTGGTTCAAGGGATCCTCCCACCTCAGCCTCCTAAGTAGCTGAGACTACAGGCAAATGCCACTGTACATGACTATTTGTTTTCAAATTAATTTTTATTTTTTAGAGAAATAAAGATCTTGCTTTGTTGCCCAGCCTGGTTTTGAACTCCTGGCTTCAAGGCATCCTTCCACCCTTGCCTCCCAAAGTGTTGGGATTATGAGCGTGGGCCACTGTGCCCAGCCAGGATAGTATTTCACGTCCGGGTGACTTTCAAGTGTGAGTGCTTAAAGCTGTGTGGTTCATCATCTTTTGGAATGTAGCATTTTAATTAATGACAAATAAAAAGTAGAGTTAAATTTGTCTCAGATGGTAGGATACATAAATTCTAGCTACATTTTTCTTAAGCAATCAGAATTTTCTTGAAAAGAAAGCCAGAGGCCTGGCATGGTAGCTTATGCCTTTAATCCCTACACTTTGGGAGGCCATGGCCAGCGATCACTTGAGCTCACAAGTTCAAGACCAGCCTGGACAACGTGGTGAAACCCCATTTCTATAAAATATACAAAAAAAAAAATTAGCTGGGTGTGGTGGTGCATGCCTGTAGACCCAGCTACTCAGAAGGCTGAAATGAGAGGATGACTTGAACCCAGAAAGCGGAGGTTGCAGTGAGCCGAGATCGTGCCATTGCAATCCTGTACACTAGCCTGGGCAATACAGTCAGATCTTGTCTTAAAACAAATAAGTAAATAAATAAATAATCCAGAAATTTTAACAAAGTGGGTATGTGTGAGACAAGAAACATGCATCAGAATAAATAATCAGCACAAATAGTGGATGTCTTGAGGGCAAGAGTATTACAGCTTAACAGCCTGGTAACAAATGAAAAGTTTGTTGGTTTGATTCAGTACTTATTTAGTGCATCCACAGGATGTCTGTCTGCAGTTAAACAAACCAGTGAGAATTCTATTCACATTCCATTCTATTCTAAGCATAGAGCTCTAACTAGGGTCACATCTGCGTACAGGTGGCCTGAGTCAGAGTGAAATGTCCTTATATGGATATCTGCACACTTCTCCCTTTAGCAGTTCCTTTCTTTTGGGAAAGCATTGCCTTTTCTTTGTAGTCCTCTTTTAAATTGCAAATAATCTATGCAACAGAACACTTTGTTTTTCTAATAGAGTCTTAGGGGAAATAAATTTAATGTTTCACTTTTTTCCTCCACTTTTTCCCCCTTCACTTTGTGAAATTCCTATGAGTACTTAATCTTGGTTTCCGTTATATATCTATTTCCAAAATCAATTCTTAACTCTTTAAATTTCTCAAAGTGAACAATACATGCCTAAAGTAATTTTATAATAATAATTTGGAAAGCTATACAAAACCCAGATATAAGTTCACTCGATGAGTGGTAAACATGATGCAACAGTGTCATACTCATAGATTTTTTTCTGCATTAGTAAACATTATAAAAAATTGTTTAAAAAATGAGTCTTCAAAGCAATTTGAATAAAAATTTAAAAAAGTTTTACTTAATCAGGGTAAGACAGTTAAATTATTGATTTAATCTTTTAATGGATTATCTAAATATGTTGGGTTGGGAAGAACCCACATTTGTTTTCCAGGTACCATTCATCCTTAAATGTAGATGTCTTCAAGGGAAAGTAAAAACATATAACTGACTAAACAATGAGTTTTTTCTTAAGTCATCAAAGCATTTCTTGGTAGAACTACTTGACATCCTACCAAAAAAATTCATCACTCTTTTCTTTGTTAGCTTTTTAAAAAGTATTTCTCTCTTGGTCAGAATGTTATATTTTTTTGGCCTATGTAAAACTTTCCATGAGAAGGGTGATTCTCATATCCAGTGTTTTTTTTTTGTTGTTGTTGTTTGTTTGTTTGTTTTAGTATGGATTACTCACACCGCTGGCCTTATCTATACATGTGTAACCTTATCTATACATGTGCAGGCCTTATTGATACATGTGCCCTTTCTTCCTGTCTCCTCATCACACATCTTTGAATGTTATGCCTTTATTCATCAGTCAGATTTTGAGCAATGGAAAGATAAAGAGTCAAATCATTTTCTTTTACTATTTCTTTACATATTTTTTAAAAGTTGATGAAAGATTTAAGATATTAATTGAGAACAGTCATACAATTGTTATTAATTATGTTCAATCAGCTCTTAATTATTTACATCAACACCTTGCTTGCCTTTGTGAATTATGTGAGGGATAGTAGAACAAGAGACATTCAAGTTTTGACATTACCCTATGAGACACGGTATGGTTGTAAATGAATGTGATAAATGAATTAAGCAAATACCACCTGGGATGTAGAAAGGTATTTGTACAGTGTTAGAATCCACACTTGCTTCTTCTGGCAAAATCAGCCAGTAAATGTTTGCTGCAGTAGAACCAATTTTCACTGAAAATAATTTTTATTTGAATTTTGCACATGTATTAATCAGCAGCAGATTTGAAAAAGTGCTGCCTTAAGACCAGTCTCAAAGTTTGCTTAATATTTGCTTGATCTAAACTCAACCCAAAATAAACCCTAAAACACTCAGAAAAATAGAAAATATACAATGTACATGTATGTTATTTTTCCATTTTTACCATTTTTTAAGTGGGTCGTCACATCAACTTTGATTATTCTGCCTATTTTTTATGTTCCACTTTCTCAGCCACTTTTTTTTAACTCATTCCTCCTTTCTTTTCAGAGGTATAAAAGCATCCAAAAGGTATTTCTGAAATGCATTGCCAAAGAAAGAGCTTCAGATAGAGACTATGCCTAACTCCCATCTCTGGGCATGTTAGTGTTCATCAAGGGGAGTACTATCAATGTTTTGCTGTTATTGTAATGGCTGCTGCTGTTTCTTTAGTTCTTATTCTTCTCAGTTTATTTATTGTCCATAGTTTTTACAAAAAACAAACTCAAAATAAATCTGAGGAAGGCTTATAATGTTTTAATGCAGACAGAGTTGAACTCAACTGGAATGCAGTAGGCATTTTGGCATATAAATCCTTATATCTGAGCTTAATCATATCTATACTTAAGGCAGTCCTTTGTCTTCAATTTAGTTTTTCCAAATTGGAAGTGTGCATATCATATCTTGATTAAATCTATGAATCCTTGGCCATCTAATATGTATCAGCAAGTTTTCTTTAAATTAAGCTGACCTTCTCTAAAGAACCTAAACACCTATAAATAGTATAAAATAAACTTTAACCAGTCATCTGTGAGAGGGGATTCTGAACTAATTTTTGTGCTTTCAAGACATTATTAATGCCATTCTACTGGAAATAAAATAATTTTTCTATTAATTGAATCGGTTGTGTTTTAGAAATTAAATAACTGAAAACTATTCTAGGCAGAATTTCCTTTGTTTTACAGACTGTGAGATTTATATGTTTATTCTCCGTGGTTTTTAAGTCCTTGGGATCATGATGGAGACATTTCTGCTTACTATCCTAGGACTGACGTATGTGATTTGATACAGTTTACAGTTGGCATAATGTTTAAATATGTATAAATATTAGCATGATCAAAATACTGGAAAAAAATTCATTGTTGAATGATGATGGGGATCCACAAAGTTTTAATATTTAAAAAGCTATTTATTATTTTTTTAGACAAATACTTTTGGGTTTTATTGAGCCTATTTTAAATAAAGACCCAAAGATGAGGCCATCTCTGTGGGATTTTAACTGCTATAACACAACTTACCTTATGACTGCCTTTACATGAGATGACATGTTTCATACAGTGGTGAAGTCAATACATTATGAAACAAAGGCCCTGGTAATGAGGATTTAATTATAACACAATCTGGAAATCATGCACGAGTAACTAATTCATGTGTTCATTTCATAGTTCCCATATCCCAGGGGTATCTCAGAGAGAACTATTTTAAAATCTCATAGTCCAGATGGCTATTGATAAAATATAAGTTAAAATATGAAACTCAGTATTAAAATGTGAGTTACTTGCTCTTAGCAATTAGTTATTGAGACAACCTTTTATGCTTAGATTATGTTAACTGCAGAGTTGTAGGAATTCCAAAAGGCAATTTCCTAAGAAACTTTAAAAACCAGTATGGCATATCTGGGAATAAGAGTATTGCATCGAAACCTTTGTAGTCTAAATGAAAAATAACAAGATGATTTTTTTTTTGTGGAGTCAGCCTTACTGCTTTAGACAGATTTCATAATCTAAAATTACTTTAGCCAAATGAAATTAAATAATACTGCCTTTTAAATAGGTGGACAGTTTGATGAATTCTTTGAAAAGAATTGTCCAAATAATACATTAAGTATCTTTCCAGTTGCTCATTTATCTCTACCTGTAGTAATCTCTTATACTGACATGGATTTCTTTATTGATAGGCTATATGTATGTGGCTTTGACTCCTACATAAATATCACCCCACTTCCTTTAAGAATAATTAATAAGTGAAAAGCTTGCTTCACTTTCTTGCTGAGCCCAGTTTAATGAATATCGGTAAAATAATTGCATGACAACATTAACGATAAAAGTGCTCATAATCTGAGCCCAGGCAACGGCTTCGTTGGGTTAGAACTTATAAAATCCATAGAAAATGTTTTGTGATTAATTAATGAATTCATGGAAGACAAATGCATGATGAGGAAAAAAGTAAAGCATCCCTACTGAATCTAAATTTGGCTATATTTCTTAAGTTTGTAATGATTTTAAAAATCCATCATCCATTCACATGTACTCACCACCTACTATGGGTCAGATATGGCAACTTCTGCATATACAGAAGTGAACAAGACTTGGATCTTTTCTCTGAAGATGTTCTCATTTTGGAGGGATATGATGATTTTTCCCCCAGAATATTTATCCCTTAATAATAATAACAACAGTATTAGTAGCAGCAGAAGCAGCATTACTTTCTTTTCCAGTACATTTCTCACTCCCATGATAAAAATATTTTGGGGGTTTATGCGTGTGTATGTGTGTGTGTGTGTATATACCTGAATTGGAATTTTCAAGAACTGGCTTCTGATGCTCACTTTGTGGGGGAAAAATAGCAGATGCTGTAGAATCTCGAGCAAACGATTTGAGCTCTATGTTTCTGTTTTTCACTTAATGAGGATTTCTTTAATAATAATTCCCAGAGCTCTCATCCTCTAGGTCTGTTTGCCTGCTATCCTCTGTCGATGGATTAAGATCAGTCTCCAACAGATCTTTATTGCAGACATTCAAAGAGAGGGAAGACTTTTGTGGACTAAGTTGGAAAACTACTCTGGGAGAAACCAATGAGTTTCATCACTTTGCTTCTGTATAAATTAAAACAGATTGTATTCTCTTCACACCCCCATCACTGCAAACAGAAAATAAAATTACTCAGCAATTCTAGTCACGTCTTTCTTTCAAGATATTCCTTGAAAGTCCCAGAGTAATTGTAAATGAAATTCATAAAGAGGGAAAAACACAGTTATTAGGCGGGTGTACATCAGCATGTGGGCAGGATTTAGCTGAGCCCCTTTTTCCTATTGAAGAACTGATCAGACGACTTGACAGCTGGAGTTTACATGATTGTTGTACAATAAAACAGGACCACAGCTACCTTTTGCTGTGTTCCAAATGCCAAGTGCAATTTTGAATACTTCTTCTCCTTTATAAAAATATGTTATCTTTACAAAAAGAGAAGATAGATACATCTTAGAAGTGATGCTGTTCCTAGAGAATCCAAGGTGCATAAAAAATTAAAAAGAAATTAAACCTGTACCATATAATTAAAAAATAATGGAAAAACCTATTGAAGTTTAATGGCTGGGGTATAAGAGAAGCCACACACAACATAGTTGGCCCTCTGAGATCTGAGGTAAATGGATTACAGGATGTGGACTTGGAGCTCAGCTGTGAACACTGTGATATTTTGAGAAAAAAGAATCGAATGTTCATCGCTTTGTTGAAACTCTCAAAAATCCTAACAAATCTGACCATTTCAGATGCTAAAGACAGCATTAGAAAGTGCAGAAAACAAAAGGGGTATCATATCCAAATTATATAATATAATTATTTTACAGCCCTTGGTTAGATTTTATTTTACCCATTTGTGCTAAGCTCTTAATTTTGGATAAATAAAAAGAGAAACCCAAATAAACTTCCCCCATTTTATAGGGCTGTGATGACAGGATTTGAAATTGTGAATAGGATACATGAGTACCTTTACTTCAAAGAGAAGTAAAACGTAAAATTGAATTTGTGCTTTTCCTGGGTTCTCACATGCTCCCACATGTAGTGAACCTCTTTTTATATAAGGTGTCTTTTTATTAAGCACATAGTAAATAAGTAACCTAATTTTTGTATCTGCTTTAATAACATGGATGATTTTCACATTAATTCATTCATTACTTCAATATTTTTAGTAGCACCTACTATATACCAGTGTTTTTTATTGCTAGGAATACCATGGTAAAATAAACATGCAAGCATCCTTTTTATATTCTAGAGGGAGAGATAGAAAACTTTTTAAAAAGAGAGTGGGAAAGGCCGGGTGCGGTGGCTCACGCCTGTTATCCCAGCACTTTGGGAGGCTGAGGCGTGTGGATCACGAAGTCAGGAGATCCAGACCAGCCTGGCTGGCACGGTGAAACGCCATCTCTACTAAAAAGTACAAAAAAATTAGCCTGGCCTGGTGGTGGGCGCCTGCAGTCCCAGCTACTCCGGAGGCTGAGGCAGGAGAATGGCATGAACCTGGGAGGCGGAGCTTGCACTGAGCTGAGATCACGCC
>NW_012117488.1:13341860-13355973 GCF_000951035.1 Colobus angolensis palliatus | reverse complement strand
AAAAAGAGAGAGAGAGAGAGTGGGAAAGATAATAAATAAATAATATTGAGGGAGAAGAATAAAGCACAGAACAAGACATAAAATACCAAGAGTGGGACTTGAAATTTTAGATTTGGTGATTAGTCATTGAGAAAATGGCTTTTGAGTAAAGATCTAAAGGCATTGGTGCTAGCTAGACACAGATATTTGTGGAAAGGGCATCTCAGGAAGTCGGACAGCATGTTCCAAGGGCCTGAGGTAGGAGTATGCCTGGAGTATTTGAGGAACAACAGGAATACTTGTGTGGCTTAGGGTGGACAGAGTAAACTGGAGGAGAGTAAATAATATGGTCAGAAACATAGTATAAACCAGACTTTAGAAGGCTTTGTAGTGCATGGAAAAGACTAGGGCTTTTACTCTGAATGAGATTAGAAGACTACCATATTTGTCAAGCACAGAAGACTTTCTCTGTGAGTGGCCAGATATCTAAATTTTGCGGGACAGACAGTTTCTGTCACAACTGCACAACCCTGCAACTGTAGTACAGAAACAGCCATAGACCCTGGATGAATCAATTAATGTGGTCGTATTCCAATAAAACTTGATTTACGAAAATAAATGGTGAAGGGATGATATCAGCAAGATGGTGGAGTAGGAAGCTACAGGCCCTCCTGTCTCACACAAAAACACTGAGTTAATAAATATAGATCAGAATACCTCTGTGGGAACTCTAGGGACCAGTTGAGAAGCTAGAGCAACCAGGCCATTGTAAAATCAAGAAGGTATTCCGATGAAAGGGATATAAAAATTCATGTCATTTGCCATTCCTGTTGGTGCTCCTTCCCCTGCATGACACAATACAAAATAAACTAGAGGAAATACCCTCATACAAGGAGAAGGAAACAAAAGTGTGGACCATATATCTACCATTCTGCCTTGTCTGGGGGCAGTCTGAGGGACTTGCATGACTTGAAGTGTTGATGGGACTAGTGTTAGAGTTTGGAAGCCAGTGACAACAGAAGTCGGCAGGCAACACACTCGGGCTGTAGTTCCACAGGCAGACTTCAGGGTTCAAAAGACATCAGGCAAGAACCACACCCCAGAACATAATCAAACTGCTTAAACTTGATGAAGAGACATTCTTGAAAGCATCAAGAAAAAAAGCAATTAATCCTATCGAATGAACTTCCATAAGATTACCAGTGGATTTCTCAGCATAAACTTTGCATGCCAGTGGGAGTGGATAATATATTCAAAGTGTGGGAAGAAAAAAAATGTCATTGAAGAATATTGTATTCAGCAAAACTGTCCTTCAAATACAGAGGAGAAATTAAGACTTTCCAAGATAATCAAAAGTGGAGAGAATTTATTATCATCAGACATGTTCTACAAGAAATGCTAAACAGAGGTCCTCAGATTGAAAGGATAATAAGAGAGCAACACACAGAGAGCCATATGGAAATATTAGCTTCTCCCAGAAAGCACATCTTAATTCAAACTATTCACATTTCAACTGTTCAATAGCCACAAGTAACTAGTAAGTACTGTAGTAAACAGCACACCTCTAGAAGATAGAGTCACATTTTTTCTCTCTTCTAATTGTATAGCTTTGAAATATGCATTTATGTTTGTGAATGGCTTTGTACTAAAAATTATGAGAATTCACAGTAAATCCAGATTGAATCACTGTCACTGAGCCTAAAATAGAAGTGGTGCAGGTGGTTTGACTGATGGGTAGTAGTTTACCAACCCCTTCTATCAGTTATATTTGCAATTCCCTTTGACAGATGAAATAACTAAGTCCAAGAACATTTAGAAAACATGACCCAAGTTACCTAAGTAGTTAAAAATGCTGCTGGTCCTCAAATTCAGGTCAATATGATTGCAAATTCTTTCAACTATATTACGTTGCCTTCAAGATGACTTTTTTTGTTTTTGTAGACCAGTGGTTCTCCAAATGGGGTCTACAGAGTCCTTTACAGTGGTTCCATCAGGTCAAAACTATCTTTATAGTAATATAAAATTCTAATTTGTATTTTTCACTGTGCTGACATTTGTAGTGATGATGCAAAAGCAATGTGGGAGAAGGGAGGTATGATCCTAAGCATGAATTGGGGCAACAGCACCAAACCGTCCTAGTACTCATTGCATTTGCATCATCACATACTCACAGGGTATAAGAAGCCTGGTTCATTTACAAACGTCTTTGACAAATCAGCAAAAATTATAAATTTTATTGAAATCTCAACTCTTGGGTGTACAACTTTGTACTATTCTGTTTGACTAAGTGGAAATTACCCATAAAACACATATGCTGCCCTAGCAGAATGATGGTTTTCTTCAGGAAAAGCATTTGAGTGACTAAGCTGTCAGCTGAACCAGCCAGTTTATTTTTAACATAGAACATTATTTTACTTTAGAAAACGACTTGATAAGTAAACTATGGTTATTCCATTAGCGTATTTCCTGGCCATTTGTGGGGGATTAAAAAAATAAGACTGTTACTTAAGAGAAACAGCTGACAGTATTTGTGTCCAATCACGAACTTAGAGATTCCAAGTGAAAATTAAAATTTTGGAAAAATTGTATCTGCCGCTGTGAGCTTCACAGCTTCCCAATACTATCCTGATGAGATCAGTAGCAATATTAACAACTGTAATTTTTAAATATTAAATAGTGAAATATATCAACATTTGGAAGGTCTGTATAACTTAGCAAAGCAACGTTTTCCAAATTACAAATGAATGATGTTACAGAATTATTTGTAAGTTAACAGATGTCTTCAAAGCATAAGATAGACCACTGCAGTTTAATATGAGAGACAAAAAGCTAATTGAAAGAGTTTCAGTCCCACTTTTCAACTAACTTTAAAAAAAACTACATTTGTCAAGTTTTAGAGCAATTTCAAAGAAGTATTTTCATACAGAATTTTTAATAGGCAATTAAGATGTTCTTCCCTGTCAAAATTACATATATACATATACGTGTGATAGGCTGGATTTTTTTCCCTATGTTTGAAACAAAAGGACATTTGACAACAGATTGAATACAGAACAGATATGAGAACCTAGGTGTCTTCCATTAAGCAAAGCATTAAGAGATTTGCAAAATGTAAAGCAATGTCACATATCTTACTATTTTTTGGTTTTGAAGAATATCGTTATTTTTAATAACATTTATGTTAATATAGAATGTATTTATTGTTCTTATTCTGAAATGCATTAATGCAATTTTTAAAAATTCTCTGCTTTTAATTTCTAATATTTAAATATTGCTTGATATGACCCACATAAACTCAAACCCGTGGTCCTTAATAATTCTTGGGAATGTTAAGGAAACCTGAGACCAAAAAGTTCTAGAATTTACTATTGTAGTTAGAGTGTGTGCATGCGGGTGGTGAGCACAGTAAACTCTCAACTAGAAGGACATAGTGAGGGTTGTCAGTTAACTGGCTTCTGTTTTCTTTGATCAAATTTAGAAGTAAAATGGAAATAATGAAACAAATAAGCTAATGTCAAAAGTCTTCTCATTATAAAATCAGTGCAAATGACTACTTGTATGAATGTATGTGATCAACTGATATGAAATAGGATAGTAAAACTTACACTTCCTACTTATAGGGGTTGTTATAAGAATAAATAATGATATGGAAAAAGTCAGATTTAGATATGAAATCTTTTCTTGTGTATAAAATATAACAAAAATTTAAGTAGGTATATATTCTCAGGCATTTCACAAATCTTATTTATCAGAAAGATTTAATTACTTAACATTACTTAACTCAACATACTGTTATCAAACTCCTGCTGTTTGCCAGTACAGTACTGAACTCCGTCTATGGAAAGATGATTAAGACATTGCATTATATATTCATTAGTGTTTGAGAAAGATTTATCCACCATGAAACAAGCAAAACAGTTTTATATTTAGCCCTCAGTTAATTAGGCCATTTTATTTTCTAAGCATTTAGGTAAACATTTTCTATAACATACATTGAGGGGTCACCTTTAGTTCCTTTGAATATATTCTTAAAATTTCAAACCATCTGCGGTAGTATATTTAATGTCATAAAACAAATTATATTTATATTAGCCCCTTTGGTGTCCTAGATTCTTTTGACACTTCTCTTTTGAAGAGAGATAGTTTCTAAAAGGGGAACTAACAAATGAAATGACCAGTACTAAAATGACCACCCCAATAAAGCTATGAAATATCTACCTTTCTACTTAATGGGTGTTTGGACCTAGACAGCAGGAGTGCTTTTCCCTGCAGATTCATCCATTATGGCTCATGTACTGCTAGTTCATTTTCCTGATATACTAGGGCCACCCTTCATTCTCCCATTGTCCTGCCCAAGAGCTTGCTTTGAATTCTGGGAAGGAAGGGTATCAAAGTTTTATATTTAGCCCAAAGATATAGATTTCCTTTTGCACACTCTTATTCTGTGTTGTCTCCCTTCCTCCCTTCCTGACTCCTCAATCCGTACCCAAACCTAAAAGTCATGTTTTGGGTTATGCTTCATTCGGTTTTCAGGAGGACACAGGGTGACTTTTTGTTGTTGTTGTTCTCATTTATCAGCACACACAGAGCCAAGGCTCTGGTAGGTGCAGATGTTATAAAGTGGAACACCTGAGTGTGACATGAGAATTAAGATACAGCTCTGATGTTTGAAAGATGGTTATAGCACCTGAAATTTCACAAGTTTTTAGAACATTCAAAGACTTATTGGAATGTTTGAATTAGCATCTTATCATTTCAATCAATTGCCCCCCCAAAGCACTAAAATGAATCTAAAACTTACAACTTCATTGACTATGATAAACTTTTCTGTGTCCTAAGGTATCCAAAATATGGTTCTTTTAGCCTGTCTTTAATTTTATTAGCACCTTTCAAAGTGTTAAAACACAATCCATAATTATTTATTCATTTATTTTAATTATAGTACTTGATTGCATATGAGTACTTTGTCAATGAAAATAACTATTACTAAGGAATGCTACAGAATCAATAAATGCTTATTAATAATTATAATTATAATTTAAAAAAGAAAAGCCATAGGCTTGTCTGATGAATGTTTTTATCTTGACTACAGTCTCTCTTCTTTCTGTACCTAGAGCTCATTAGGTGGACAAATTTTCCCCGTGATTACAACACCCACAAAAGTGCCAAAGCAGAGAGAAAAATCCACCTTTGCTCAATTTCAAATTAATCTGAAACCCTTTAGGCCTCAGTAGGTGCCCAAGGCACATCCCGCACCCATGTTATTTTTAGTTGAATGCTATTCTTCTATTACAGGCAGCAAGATTGAAAACTGTCATGACTCTGAGCAAACCTGGTTATTTCAGAATACAGGCTTTCACAGCATTTCCCTCTAATGGCCCAGATTAGAAAAGAAAGGTTGTTTATACGTTTAAAAGGCCAAGGTCTCCTGAACCATCAAAGCAGTGGCTTGTGGTTTTAGAGCAATGCAACTTCCCGCTGTGTGTAATGGGTGAGCACCTGTAGACGGCGCTTCAGCCGGGCTGCCACTGGGCACCAGTGCTAATTGGCGTCTATGAGGGACACTCGAGCAGCCTATGAGCCTCAGCATTTCATTTCATTTGGAGTGAAATATACTCTAAGTAACAAAGGACACACACACACCTTCAATGACTTCTTTCTGGACATTTTCCTTTTCAGAGGATGGACTCATAGATCAAATGCCATCTTGTCACCTCCCATTTCTATGCTGGCTACCCTTTATAATGTTTAAGAAAAAAAAATAGTTCTTTGTAATTGGAGTTTCACTCTTTGGATGAATTTAGAGGAGAGCAAATATGTTGAATATGTTTTATTAATGTAAGTTTTGCTTGCAGAAATTATAAAAAAGAGAATGCATATAGGCATGTATGTCTAAATGTCCCTGCAGACATTTCAGCAGAGATTTTTATGGCTGTATGCATTCTCCTTTTTATGCTTTCTGCAAGAAAACTTTGGCGACTCATTTATGGTGGTCCCTTTAGGCTCCCACCCCCTCTGTTTGCTTCTTCAGTGCTTTGTGTACTGGTGAGTAAGTTTAGTTACATGTATGTTTAATTATTGTGCCATAATTTATATGCTCTGCTTATTTTCTTAAAATAATCATCTATCAATTATGATCCGATAAAAATTGGGTGACATAAGAACCCCCTTCTCAATGCATCAAATGTACGTATTGTCCTGTTACATCCGTGAGAGACTCATGCCTGCCAAAAGAAGGGAATATCACAGAACAAAAGGGTATCATCTTTAATGTGAATCTGAATCAACTCTTAAGCTCAAGGGACTGAACTGAAAAAGCTATAATTGAAAATTACAGCTGGACTATAAATGCAGCCCACTTATGAGATGCACATTAATGAGACTACAAGAATATTAGAACTATTATTTGTAGTTATTTATCTCAAATTTGATGCTAATGGATTTTTTTTCTAAGATGCATGACTTTGACTAAGTCATTTACTCTTTCTAGGCCTCAGTAACTTACAATGCAAGGAACTGAATGATTTCTGAAGTCTCAACCCATTAAAATTATTATAATGGTTCTGTGACATATGTGGTATCAAAAACACTGTTGTGCTATTATTAAATTCAAATTTTAATGATAATCTTTGGGACATTGCAATAAAATAATTTAAGAGCCAGTTTCAGTTCTCAACAGTTAAGATAAACCCAGGTATTTCCTTTGTTAGTATCATATACATTTGGCAAGTTTAAGAACTTGCAAATCTCCTCATCTTTGATTGCATGCATTTCAGGAATTGGACACTTTACATGAAAAGTTTCTTAAATTCTCATATATTTAGAATTAGTCATATACTAGTTTTTAGAAAAATGAAGAATGCCATAAAACTTAGAAATTGTTACTGGGGATTTTCAATCTATAATGATTATAATAACATTAGCATAATAATTATAAGAACAATTTTTCATCATGTTTTATCTGGGTTTTCAATTAAGGAATTTTAAAAACTGACACATTTTTTCCATTCCATGTGCTTTCTTTGGACACTTGCGGGGTTAGGAATCTTCACCACTGATTGCTGCCTGTGTCTAGTATCACTTGCGTTTTCAGCAAGTTTCTTCCCCTGTTTTCTACCTTCTAGAAACAATAAACAAATGATTTGATTTTATTTTACTTTTTTAGGCAAGATCTCACTCTGTTACCCGGGCTGGGTGCAGGGTCTCAGTCATAGCTCGCTGTACCCTCAAACATCCAGGCTCCAGCTATCCTCTTGCTTCAGCCTCCTGAGTAGCTGGGACAGCAGATGTGTTCCACCATGTCTGGCTACATTGTTTTTAGAAATGGGATCTATGTTGTCCAGGCTGGTCTCGAACTCCTGGCCTCAAGTGATCCTCTTGCCCTCAGCCTCCCAAAATGTGAGGATTACATGGCTCAGCCACCACACCTGGCCAACAAATGATTTTAAGAAAACGTAGATTTCCTTATGTAAAATTTTGGACCTAAATTAATATGCTTTACATTTTTAAATTGGACTGTGTAATTACAATGTGTGTGTACGTGTGTGTGTGTGTGTGTGTGTTTGTGTGTTGGTTAAGGTTAGGTAATAAATAGAAGCTCAAAGAGTTTAAGTAACTTCACCTACGGTGCAAGATACTGAATTTTGCAAAGTGGATTCAAACTCCAGGCTGGGAACTGGCTTGTAGCTTATTTAAGATCCTCTTGGACTCAGTTTTAATTCAGGTATCAAAAAAAGCAAATATATAGATATCATACCATACTTATTACCTTATAGCCTTGTGAGTCTGTGCGTACATGTGTCTATGTATAAGCCCATTAAAAAATATGAGAGTGTGACCTGGGTATCGGGGAGCATTTATGAATTTATATAACTCACTGGAAGAGAGATGTATGTTCAGAAAAAAAAATAATTTATTGGGGACTACACATGAACACAGGTAACCCCATCATTTTCCATGGTTGCATGTCATCCTCTTAATTGCCCCAGCTCCTTAGGATGCTTGCCCAGTAAATATGGGATGTCCTGCCACTTCCCCTGTGCAATTGAGTGTTACTCAACTCTCCCTCTATCTCGCTATGTAACCTTTTCTCTCTTAATCCTTTAATTTTTAAAAAGAATTCTCTGCATTACTATTTTCATTTCCTTGCATTTGCACTGACACTAACCACTGCAGTCTGGCTGTAGTCCCTACTCTTGCATTGAAAGTGCTTTCAATAAGATCAAATAGAGGGTCCCATTGTCCTGTAACTCTACCTCTTTTAGCATTTGATGCTCTTGACTTTTCTCCCCATGCTCTGATTTAGACTTTGGTGGCACCGCTCTCTACTTGTTCAGCATGTGCCTTTCTGGGCCCTCCTCCTTATTCTCCTCAATGTATTAATTTCTCAGTAGCTTAAGAGAACAAAGACTGATTTCTGTTATGCTGTATATTTATTGTGTTGTCTCGTTTTTGTCTGGTAGCCCCTCAACCAGGGCAGCTTCTCTGAACTGTGCTGGTCACAGTGGCAGAGGAAAAAGTAAACCCAGCAAAGAACAAATCTGGCCCTGAAGCTTCTGCCACCTCATTTCATTGGCCAAAGCTAGTCATATAACCGAGCCTACTCCCCTAGTGGAGGGAAAGACAGGCCTCTTCCTGGCAGTGGAGGGAAAGTGGACATTGGTGATGAATATGACCACCTGCACACTGTTCTTTTGTCCACTTGGCAATTGTTGGTGTTTCCTGCCTTGGCTTTCCCTTTTTCTTATGTGTATGTTCCATTTGGTAGAGTTTATCAATAACTAGGACCTGAAACCCCCCACGGGAAGCTGAGGATTCAAAAATCTCTACCAATAATCTCCATCTCTCATCTGAATTTCAGTGACTGTTCAAGTGCACCTCCACCTGAGTTTTGGTGATGCAAGGGATGTCTCTATCTGTTGGGGCTGTGTGAAGAGTAAGGAAGAGAGCTGAGGCTGGGGTGGGTTGGACAGGACGGGAATGGGAGGGTCCCAATGTAATACCAATAAAGCATCATCTGCTTGGCGGGTCTACTTTATAATGGGAAGGTTTATTATAATATTTTTGTTTATCTGTAAAAGAGTAGTAACAATACTGACTACCTTATAGGGTGGTTTTGAGGATTAAATGGGTTTATATATGTAAAATGCTAGAACGATGCCTGTCTTATCATGTTTATTATTACCCTTATATAGGCAATCCCAACCTCTAAGCCATAACAATCATGATTCTGTAAATTCTTGACCATACTTATTAAGATAAATATACAATAAATTGTTTTTATTATGGGGCAAATTTATCATTCTAAGGTAAAGATAGTAATTGACTAAATGAAACCATTAATCGTTCTGTTCCTCATAGTTTTACCATTGGAAGGAAGCCTGGGCATTTTCTAGTCTTATCCTCTACTTCCGTGGATGAGAAAAATAAGGTCATGGAAAGTGCAGAGACTTGCAAAGTCCACAGCTAGCTGGTGGGTGGCCCCGTCTCAGCACTCAGCTTTTTAAAAGTCCACTCATATACTTTTCTATGACATCATATTGCCATTTGTATATGAGCCATAAAAAGTTACAGACACAGAGGCAGACCACTGTCATCCAATCATATCATGGGTTTTCTTCTGATAATGTTCCATTGCTAGAATTTGACACGTCTCATTATCAGTGCCACCCAAGGAGGAACCATGTGCTGGAGAGGTGGCACTGTATCGAGAGATGCCAAGATCTTGTGGCAGGATTTGGTCTATTGGTTTTATTTTGAAAGTTGCACATAGCTTCTCTACCCCACAAATTAAAAGTAGAGTTACTATAATTTAGTTTCTAAGTATGCCACGTAAAATCAAATTATATTGCATTACTATTACTGTAGCTATCTTTAAAAACTATTTTCTAAACCAATATCAATATATGGGAAAACTCAGAAATGGTAGTATGCAGCCACAATTTCTGTTTGTCATAAACAGAGAAGAATGCTGTGAATGTAATAAGTTGTTTGGGCAGATCTGTTTTGGTCTGCTGTGATTGACCATCAATTATAACCGTGACTGTTATGCAGAGCATATAATTTAAGAGCAGTGGTTTGTGAAGGATGAGCAAATGCCAAGTTAGGGAAGCAAGCTTGAGCCATTCTGTTAATCAAATGTATCTTAAAATACTTTTATTTTTCAAGAATCTTCTAATCTCTGCATACTTGGCTTTGCAATGTTACAAAATCAAAATAATTTATTCCTCTTACAATATACAATTCATGGGGTGGGGACATGAATACTTAATTCAGGAATTCTGTAATGAGAAGTCTTCAGAGAAATGTAGTAGGACCTAGGACCAAGAATTCAGACCCAATAAGTTATCTTATTGAATACGAAAGTAGAAACTATGAGAATGTGGCGGGAAAAGTTTTTGAGATGTTAACATTTACTTTGTCTTCATTCCCATAGGATTAAGAATAAAAGCTATTTGTACTTTTTTCTGTATTTTGATTTCTCCACTCCTAGAAAACTTTCAGGACCTTTTATTTCTTTGCCTCTTACACATTAATAGGGTATAAAAAGTGTTTATTGGAGACAATCTCTTATCTTCCTGTGAAAGCATATACAGATTATGTAAAGTGTGTGGGAGTGAAAAAGAGAGAGTGCTTTTGAAGGATAGGAGGTGACAGCAGGAAAGAGAAATGGCATTCCCAAGACCAGAATGAGGGCCGATGTCTATGGGTTCCTCAAGTGTTTAACACCTGGGCTTCCACGCTACACCGCTTTTATGTGCTGGTCCACAGGGGTTGACCATGTGATGCATCTAGGAAGAGTGGTCCCAAGGCACTTGGACTTAGCCTCAGCAAAAATTCCAGTGGCCAATGTCTTACAGAATCAGCAGGAGTGCTGGGCCCTGCAGGCTTGCACAATAGACCTAGCAGAAGTGATCAATATGGTCCAGAGATCAAAGAATTCTTATTTTAGGTTCTGCTCTACTTTGCACATGTGGATTTAAAAAATACTATGTATATAAGGAAAAAAACCCAAAGTGACTGAGATTGAAATTCCCACCCACCTAAGTTGTACTTAAAATTAAATTGCCAAGGAGAAAGCCGATTTAAAGAGCATCTACAGAAGGACAGATATTTTCAAAATGGATGAGTCCTCAAAAATATATACATAATGCTCATATGTTTTACTCTATTTAACTTATCTTAATATTTAATATTGAGTTTGGAGGATGAATTAGAAGTTGATCCAAAATGTAGCGAAAAAGCATAAGATATGGTAAAAGTTAATTAAGACTATTAAGATTGATATTCTAGCTTTATCTTTGTTAATATTTTTGTCAAATGTATTAAAGTATAAATTAAAGGTAATAAAATACACCGCTTTGAGTGTACAGTTAGATTAGTTTTGATGAAAAAAAATAGAGCTGTATAACTACCAACACCAGCAAGATATAGAATATTTCTTTCACCCCTAAAAATTCCTTCCTGCCCTTTTGTAGCCAATCCCTCTGCTTGACCCTGGACCTAGGGAAGCACTGATCTATTCATCACTACTGCTTATCCTTTTCTAGATTTTCATAGTAGAGGAAGCATACAGTATGTGGTCATTTATGTGGCTTCTATCACAGAGCATACTTTTGAAATTCAACCATGCCGTTGCATTTATCTGTAGTTCTGCACAGGACTGCAAAGGGTTTTACCCTGCTCACATGCTGACAAGTGAGCCTGCCACTGTTTCATAGATTCTGGCGAAAGACACTAGATCACTGGATCAGAGATGAGGGATCTTGTTGCTCATGACCCAGCAGGAAGCATGTGTTTCGTCATGTTCCCTTTGTCCTCCAAGTCCCCAAGTAGACCTGAAATGTGGCACACTCATAGGGTCTGTGACATAACTGAGGAAGCCTGGGCTTACCATTCCACCAGGCTGCTAAGGGGCTGCCGGTGAACCTACCTAGCGTTGACTCTAGAGGAAAACATTTAGTCAGGAACCAGAGTGCCACAGTACAGTCACTCTGTCTGTCCTCACAGGCTGTTTTTCATACAAACATCCAAGAAAAGGTAGTCCCGGGAAAAAGCTGTCATAAGACACCTAGAAACCCCATGGAGAATTGTCTTCAGACAAATGGATTCCTTTTCCTTGTTGCGTAGTGTTCTGTTTTATGGATGCACTGCCACAGCGCATTTCTCCATTCACCAGTACAGGGGTATTTTAGTTGTTTCCAGGATTGGGCTAATAAAGCCAACTTAAACATAAATGAATATTTCTTTGTGCGAGCATAGTTGGTAAACATCTAGGTGTGGGATTGCTGGGCCACGGAATAAGTATATGTTTAATTTTTTGAGAAAGTGCCAAACTCTTTTGCCTATTGGCTACCCCTTTGCACTTCCAACAGCACAGTATGAGTGTCACAGTTGTTCCACATTTATGTCCGAAACTTAAGGCCACTCTAGCGTGTATAAAGTGGTTATCTCCTTGTGGGCTTAATTTACAATTTTTAAGGAATGATGATGTTGAACATCTTTTTATGTTCTTACTTGACATGTTGTACCTTCTTTTTTTAAGTTTCTGTTCAAATCTTTTAAAAAAAAAAAACTGGTTAATTTTCCTTTTTTCTTTTCTTTCTTTTTTTTTTTTTTTTTTTTTTTTTTTTGAGAGTACATCTTGTTCTGTAACCTAGGCTGGAGTACAGTGGCACCATCATAATTCATTGCTGCCTCAAATTCTTGGCTCAAGCGATCCTCCTGCCTCAGCCTCCTGAGCAGCTGGGACTACAGGTGCACGTCATCACACCTAATTTTTTTTTTTTTTTTTTTTTGTAGAAGTGGATTTTTGCCATGTTGCCCAGCCTGGTCTCTAACTCCTGAGCTCAAATGAACCACTGGCCTTACCCTCCCAAAGTGCTGGGATTGCAGGTGTGAGCCACCACACCTGGCCTGGTTTTTCTTTAGATGGTTAATATAGTGGATCACATTGGTTTGAGGTTTCAAATATAGTTATCCCTAGGTATCCATTGGGGAATTGATTCTAGGACCCACTTTGGGTACCAAAATCTGCAAATGCCTCAGCCCCTTATATAAAATGGTGTATTATTTGCATATAACCTGTGTACATCCTTCCATACATTTTAAATCATCTCTAGATTCCTTATAATACCTAATACAATGTAAAAGTAAGGTGAATAGTTGTTAGACTGTATTTTTATTTGTATTATCTTTTATTGTTATTTGGCATTTTTTATTTTTATTTTTTCAAATTTTTTTTATCCACACTTGGTTGAATCTGAGGATGAGAAACCTGCAAATACAGAAGGCTGCCTGCATTGAACTAGCCTTGCATTCCTGGCATAAGCTCCACTTGGTTGTGTTATATTACTCTTTTTATGTATTGATGAATTTGATTTGCTAATGTTTTACTGAGGATGTTTGTGTCTATGTTCATGAGGAATGTTGGCCTGTAGCTTTCTTACACTATCTGGGTTTAGTATCACGATAAAGTTTGTGCCATGTAGTAATGTCCTCTCATCTTCTCTTTCTGGGAGAGATTATATAGAATGGGTGTTCTATGATTTTTAAATGTTTAATAGAATTTTTCAATGAAATAATCTGTGCTTGGGCATTTCTTTCAAAGTGTTTAACTACAAATTCAATTTCTTTTTAATAGTTATAGGAATTTCAGGTTATGTACTTCACCTTGGGTGAGTTTTGGTCATTTTTTTTTTGAAGAATTGGTACATTCATCTAAGTTGTTGAATCTAGGTGCATAGGATTGTTCAGCATATTTCCTTAATATCATTTCATATATCTGCTGTGTCTGTAGTGATATTTCATTCTTGATATTGGTCATATGTGTGTTCTCTTTTTTCTTTGTCAGTCTTGCTTGAGGTTATCCATTTTATTAATTATTTCAAGAACGAGCTTTTGGTTTCATTGATTTCCCCGCCCCACCCCCCTTATTTTATCATTTTCCATCTCACTGGTTTCTGTCATTTTTATTTCCTTCCTTCTGTGTGCTTGCTTTTTGTTGTTTTTTTGTTTGTTTTTTGTTTTTTTTTTGAGATGGAGTCTCGCTCTGCCGCCCAGGCTGGAGTGCAGTGGCCGGATCTCAGCTCACTGCAAGCTCCGCCTCCCGGGTTTATGCCATTCTCCTGCCTCA
>NW_012117488.1:13329304-13338270 GCF_000951035.1 Colobus angolensis palliatus | reverse complement strand
CTCCTGCCTCAGCCTCCTGAGCAGCTGGGACTACAGGTGCACGTCATCACACCTAATTTTTTTTTTTTTTTTTTGGTAGAGACAGGTGTCTCACCGTGTTGCCCAGGCTGGTCTTGAATACCTGGGCTCAAGCAATCTTCCTGTCTTGGCCTCCCAATTACTTGTCTTCTTAATATTGGATTGTAAGCTTTGACAAAACTCTCTCCTTGGCCAGCGATAGCTTTTTGTGTCCTATAAGAAGTCATTATCTAACTCAAGATCCTCAACATTTTCTCATGTTTTCTTATAGAAGTCTCATAGTTTTAGCTCTTACGTTTAGGTATATGATCAATCACAATAGCCTGATTTGTGATTTATTGATTGATGTTTTTATTTTGACAAAAAGTAATATTTGAGATTTTTTCTTTTTTCTTTTTTTGTACTTATAGATATTCAGTTGTTCCAGCACTATTTACTGAAATACTTTTCTTTCTCTGTTGAAGTACTTTAAAGTCTATGTCAAAAATCATGAAAACAGACACATAGACCAATGGAACAGAGTGGAGAGTCCAGAAATAAAGCCACACACCTACAAGCATCTGATCTTTGACAAAGCCAACAAAAAGAAGCAATGGGGAAAGGATTCCCTACTCAATATATTGTGTTGGGATAACTGGCTAGCATTATGCAAAAGATTAAAACGGAATCCCTTCCTTATACCATAAACAAAAATCAACTCAAGATGGCTCAAAAACTTAAATGTATAATCTAAAACTATAAAAGCCCTGGAAGACAACCTAGGAAACTCTATGCTGGACATGGGTCCTGGAAAATATTTTGTGACAAAGATATCAAAAGCAATTGCAACAAAAACAAAAACTGACAAGTGGGACCCAGTTAAACTAAAGAGCTTCTGCGCAACAAAAGAAACTGTCAACAGACTAAATAGACAACCTACAAAATGGGAGAAAATATTTGCAAAGTATACACCTGTTATATGTCTAATATCCAGAATTTAAAAGGAACTTAAACAACTTAACAAGCAGAAAACAAACAACCCCATTAAAAAGTGGCCAAAGATACGAACACTTTCCAAAAGAGGACATACAAGTGGCCAAACAAGCATATGACAAAAAGTTCAACATGACTAATCATTAGATAAATACCAATCAAGACCACAATGAGGTACCATCTCATGCCAATAGAATGACTATCATTAAAAAGTCAAAAAGTAACAGATACTAGCAAGATTATGGAGAAAAGGGAATGCTTATCCACTGCTGGTAGGATTGTAAATTAGTTAAACCACTGTGGAAAGCAATGTGGTAATTTCTCAAAGAACTTCAAACATTATTACCATTTAACCCAGTGATCCCATTGTTGGTTATACGCCCAAAGGAGTATAAATCATTCTACTCTAAAAACACATGCACATGTATGTTCATTGTAGCACTATTCACAATAGCAAAGACATGGAATCAACCTAAATGTCCATCAATGGTAGACTGGATAAAGAAAATGTGGAAATGTGGTACATATACACCGTGGAATACTACACAGCCATAAAAAATGAGATCATGTCCTTTACAGCAACATGGATGCAGCCAGAAGCCATTATCCTTAGCAAACCAACACCAGAACAGAAAACCAAATACCGCATATTCTCATTTATAAGTGGCAGCTAAACATTGAGTACAAATGGACACACATGTACTTGAGGATGGAGTGTGGGAGGAGAGAGAGTATCACACAACTACCTATCAGGTACTATGCGTATTACCTGGGTGATAAAATAATCTGTACACTAAACCCCTGTGACACAATTTATTTATGTAACAAACCTGGGCATAACTCCTGAATGTAAAACAAAAGATTTAAAAAAGTCAATTAACTGTATAAGTGCAGGTCTGTTTCTTGACTCTGTTTTGTTCCATTTGTCTATTTGTTTGTTCTTACATCAGTACCACACTGTCTCGATTTTTGTTGCGTTCTAATAAGTCTTGGAAGTAGGTACTGGAAGTTTTCCAGCTCTGTTCTTTCCCAATTTTTTCCCAGGTACTCTAGCATCTATTAGTTTCCATAAAAATTTAAAATAAGCTTGTCATATTTTCTGATGATACTATGATTGTGGTGTGTTAAATCAATAGATCAATTTTGGGGAGATGACATCTTAGCAACGTTTAATACCCAGTTTATTAACATGTTATATCCCTCTACCTAATTAGACCTTTTTAAATTCCTCTCAGGAATGTTTTGTAGTTTTCAGTATATAAGTAAGTCTCACATAAATTTTGTTAGATTTATATTTAAGAATTTCATTTTTATGTTATTATAAATAGTATCATTTACTGAACTTCAGGGTTTTTCCCCTAATGTATGAAAGTAGATTGATTTTTGTATCCAATGACCTTGCTAAGCTCACCTGTCAGTCTTCATAGTTGATTTGAAAAACCTTTGTGTATTCTAGGGAGATACTAACATTGTTTCCAAATACAGAAGTTTTACTTCTTCCTTTACTGTCTGTATCCTTAGGTTTCTGTTCATTGCTTTGTTTTGCTGCCTGAGCCCTCTAGCACAGTTGTGAACAGAAAGAAAGGGGTGAACACCATTACTTTGTTTTCCATCCTAGAGAAAGAAGCACTCAATATTTCACTATTAAGTGTGATATTAGCTACACATTTTATGTTGAGTCCTTTACTAATTTTAGTTAGTTCCCTTCTATTCATCTTTTGCTAAGAATTATGAATAAGTGTTGGAATTTTCTTCAATGCTTTTATGCACTTAATGGGATTATCATACGGTATTTCTTTGTATTCTATAGTGAATTGTTTTCTTTTTGAATATTAAACTAACCTTAAATTCCTAGTACAAAGCTACCTTAGACATGCTATACTATTTATTTTATACATTGCTGCATTTGATTTGTTAATATTTTGTTACACATTTTTGTAGCCTATGTGTTGAAGGTTTTTGGTCTGCACTTTTCTTTTCCTGTTATGTCTTTTTTGCTGCTTTCCTTAGTAGGGTAAGGCTAGCTATATTAAACAATTGGGAAGTGTTCACTCCAAATGCATTTTCTGAAGGAGTGTCTATAAACCTTATATATCATTTTCTTTTTTTTTCTTTTGTTTTTGAGACGGAGTCTTGCTCTGTCGCCCAGGCTGGAGCGCAGTGGCACAATTTCACTCGCTGCTGTAATCTCTGCTTCCCAGGTTCAAGTAATTCTCCTGCCTCAGCCTCCCAAGTAGCTGGGACTACAGGCGTGTGCCACCATGTCTGGCTAATTTTTTGTATTTCTAGTAGAGGTGGAGTTTTTCTGTGTTAGCCAGGATGGTCTCAATCTCCTGACCTCATGATACACCCACCTTGGCCTCCCAAAGTGCTGGGATTACAGGCATGAGCCACCGCGCCAGGCCACCTTTTTCTTAAATATTCTACAGAGTTCACCAGTTAAGCTTCTTGAACTTGGAATTTTCCTTGTGGAATATTTTTAAACTATCCGTGTAATTGCTTTAATAGTTACAGTTCTCTAGCCCTACAGATTTTGTGTATTTGTCTACTCATCCTATCAGTTACAGAAGGAATATTGAAAACTCTACTATGTTTATAGTATAAATTCTACTGAATTTTGAATTTTTATCTCTGAAAGTTCTACTTGAATTATTTTTTTTCTCATTCTGTTCATATTTCACTTTACATTCTTGAGTGTATTTATAATGTTTTCAGTAGCTGTTTTAGATCTTTGTCTTATAATTTCATTGTCTCTGCCCTTCGTATCTGTTTCTGCTGATTGCTTTTTCTTCTGTTACCAGTCATATGTTTCAGTTTGTACGCCTTGCAAGTTCCTACTGATTACCATACATAGTACAGTGCATGTGTTGAGTGCAGGATATTGTTTCATTCTATTAAGAAGTGATGCATTTTGCACTGGCATGCACTTATTTGCAGATTAATTGGATCCTGTCAAGGCTTACTTTTTAGTTTAGGATCTGCTTGTGCATAGCAGCCTTTGCCCTTGGGCTAGCTTTGTCCAATACAGTGGCTACACCTTTTCGAGGACTCTGCCTAATGCCTCAAGTTTTACAAGAAATCACAAATTATTCCCACCCGTGGGTTAGGTTTAAGAATTGTTTGATTGACTGCTATGTGGATGTTCCTTCTGTTCCTGCCATCTGATGTAGTCTTAGATGGATCTTCCTTCAAAGATTCCCCCAACACCTGCTCAGATTAATACCCAGCCAAAGGTTGAGAGGCTTCCTCAATAGACCTGTGGATCACATTCTCTCTCTCAATCTCTCTCTCTCTCTGTCTCTCTCCCTGTTCTCTGGTATTCTGACTCATAATTTCTAGCCACATCAGCTTCAGTGACTGAACTCTGCCTCCTCAGCTCGGCAAGACCAGCTCTTTTTGCGTTGTCTCTGTCTGCCTCCCAGCCTGCAAACTGCCTCCAGGAAGTGAATCTGTTCTTTTGTTCCCTCTTTTTGTTGCATGATGTTCAATGTCTGACCAGAGCATTTTCACATCCAGTCGAACCTCATTATTTGGGAATTCCACTTTGCTACTTGCTAAAATATATCTATAACCTCAAAAGTCAATACTCAGGGAACTTTTGCATCATTTGCAGCCATGCCCAGGGAGCTGAAATATTTAAATTGCCCAACACACACATTCCCAGCTGAGGTCCAACAAGGAGCCACTCTGCTTTCTTGTTTCACTCATACCATAAACAGGTGTTCTTCTCACTGTCTGTTGAGTGTCGCTTTTCTTACATTTTTTGTGTATGTGCGGGAGTTTGGTGTTTTCGTGGTGATATTGTTTAAATGGCCCCTGAGTACAGTCCTGAAATGCTGCCTCATGTTCCAAAGTGCAGGAGGACTGTGACCTGCCTCAAGGAGAAAATGTGTCTTAGATGAGCTTCCTTCAGGCAGAGTTACACTGCTGTTGGCCATGAGATCAATGTGAATGGATCCACCATCTTTATGAAACAAGGTGTTGTAGACAGAAGCCCACATAAAACAATGTCTCAGGTTGATTAGTTGACAACAGTGTCACCCGGGCCTCTGGTTCATTTCCTTTTTTATTATAGGATGTAAAGCTTTATTCTAAGTGGCTTAAAACATAAACACACATGCATTAGGAAAATGTACTTCTGAAAAACAAATGTGCGTTTAAAATTCTTAGACCTCTCTTCATATCAAAATAAAGGGCCACATTGTTTAACACTAGTAACCGGTTCAATATATGCAGTCCCTGTTTCTTGTTTCCAAACTGCACTAGACGTGTGGTTATATTTCTAACTTCTTGACACATCAGTAATCAGGCCCTACAGTGGATACCTCCCATATCTTTCATCAAACTCAGTAACACATTCACAATCTCCAGACACCCCTGCATTAACGATTGCCTACATTTCAGTGTGTCTGTTTATGCAACCAGATGTTTATCTAGCTTGTCTTCATGAGAACTGGCCCCTGTCTGTATTAAACGTTGGCCTTCCCCTAACATCTAGAAGGGAGCCTCCTTCTCTAATGGGTAGAACCTGTACACTCACAACTCACTCACACATCCACTGTGCTGCATTCCTAGAAGGTCAAACTGAAGGGTGTGTGTGTGTGTTCAAATCAGAGATGATCTTATGTGCATACAGAATACAGGTACAAGAGTGAATTATTTTGTGGGCCTTCAAAAGATCTCCTTCCCACACAGCATGAAACCCCTACAATTAAATAATAAATTCCTTGGAGTCAGTAAATCTGTTCTTTTTAAAAACGAAGGAACTTTATTGTTTCTATTCTTTGTAACTCAGCGTTATCCTAGATACGGGATCGTGGTATTCACAGATTCTGATTTTCAAGAAGAGCTCCGTGTTTGCATAGCCTCTCTCTCTCTCTCCCTCTCTCTCCCTCTCTCTCTCTCCCTCTCTCCTTCCTTCTCTCCCCCTCCCTCCCTCCCTCTCTCTTGTAAAGTATCCACTAGATGACTTCTTCCAGAAAACAAAGTTGTTCTGAGCCCAATACAAACAACGTCAAAGAGAGACAATAGTCATTTCCCCTGTAACTCTAAACTACCATCAGACGTGCTGAGAAACCGAAATTTGAAAGTGAAGAGAAATAGCAAGAGAGGGCAGCTGCTTGAGGAAGGAGGTGCTATGAGAAGTTCTAGGAGAGAGGCAATGGCTACAGGAGACAGGTAGAGTCAGAAGGTGAAATCACAATTTTGTATGGTATTTTAAAAGGCTACAATTGCGTATTTACAACAGCTCAGCCAAGTTGTAATTGTAAAACTATACTGACAGCTCCCAATGTTTGCCACTTCACAATTTGACAATGGAAATTATTTCCGTAATCTTATGTTTCTAATTCAACAATTTTCAGAAGTCCCTGAAATCTGTTGTTGGAAACTTGCCTCATATTTTGTTGGCCTTATGCCAACAAAATTTGTATCAGCCACAAGACTTATACATCCTTCATTAAAAGTGTGCAGAGATGATGTGATTCTTCTGGTCATCTCTCCAGTGGTCTGGGAATCCCTGCGGAAAGAAGCAAGGGTACTCAATACAGCTTCCTTTCTGGACATGAGGACAGAAGACATGACAATGACTCTGTGGCATTTTGAATTTAAACATCCTGAATGAGCATCTCAGATTCTGGGTTTGGATGTGTCCTGGAATCAGGCCATGTTTTTTCATGCTTTTCCAATGCTTTGAGAGGTAAGCTATATAATTGGTAAAGACGGTAGCTCCTAAGAGAGTTATTAACTTGGTTGATAAATAGTCTCAGGATGGCATATAGGAAACTGCAATATATTGAGTACAGCAACCACTTTTTACTTAGAAAACTTGTATTTGGGCCCAATATTTCAATTGATTAAAAAAATGAACTTAGGGAAGTCCATGGTTTGTCTTGATAAACTGTCACTACCTTTTGAGCGAGTCCACCTCTTTCCACCCCTCTGTTCCTAACTCACTTGCAGTGATGATCTCTCTCCAAGAGTAATGTAGTGGTGGACTTTTAATTGATTTCCCACCTTCTATCGTCTGATCCATTGATTCTCCAGGCAGAAGTCAAACAATTTCTCTACTTCTATCGTCTGATCCATTGATTCTCCAGGCAGAAGTCAAACAATTTCTCTAACATCTCCTTATGTTCATTGTGGGGTTATAATATGTCAAAGTCTCCTTTTTCCTTGGATAAAGTCCAGCCCAGTCATGATCTAATGGCTGAGCAGGTCTTCTGCCGCTTGCTTCTCATCCATGTACTCCAGGTACACTGATCTTTGAGCTCTAGCTGCCCAGCCTGTGCACCAGCTGCCTCAAGATGGATGCTTTTTCTGCTTCCAATGGTCATCGATGTAGTTCTCCTGATCCTTTCCATGCCAGTCTAAGCAGCATAGCCTGGGGGAGTGCTCTGACCTCCCAAATGCCAGTTGTACCTGGGTTCGATGGCCTTCTATTTTCACAGCATCCTTATTTCCTCATTTCTTTTTCTGTATTCCAATTACTATTTGCCTCTCCATATCCTATACTTGGCTATAAGCTTCATGAAGGAAGCTTTGTATATTGACCATGAATTTAGGCAGGCAGCACAGCTGGGCAATCAGAGATTTCCTACATAGTTATTGATTTAGAGTCTGGAACCCTGTTCATGTATAGGAAATAAAAGCTTACACATATTCTCTCTTTAGTATTTCCTCATAGCATGCCTGCATTCATGAAGTGAGTCACTAAGAACTATTCCACAATAAGGATAACAAATTAATTGTTTTGAATTCTGGGAAAAAAATATTAGACTGTAGGATCCCATGGTTATAGAGAGGTTTAGAGAAAAAATATGGTCATTTCCCATAACTTCATGGTGGAGATTTCATAGAAGACTAATTGAATTCTTCTAGTGACAGAGACTTCACTCTCTTTCACAGTAATCTACTTCAAAACTGAAAAACCTTGATTTTTAAAAGAATTTCATATCTTCTAACTTATACCCAGAAAGGGATTTTGCATTCTGAAGATCTCAAAATAACCTATTTTCTCTTCCAAAACTGAGATATAAAATATTTTAATAAAATTATATGTGGTCATAATCCCTTTGTACTGGCATAACAGAATGCCTGAAACTGGGTAATTTATTAATAATAGAAATTTATTTCTCAAGGTTTTGGAGGCTGGAAAGTTCAAGATCAAAATGCCAGCCCATTCACGAGGGGTCCATCCTCATGACTTAATCACCTCCTAAGGCCCCACTTCTTCATACTATCACATTAGCAATTACATTTTAACACATGAATGCTACAGTCTAAATATATAACTACAGGTCTGAACACTTTCTTGAAATCTAGAACTATGTTCCTAAATACCTACTGCATATTTCCTCCTGGATCTCCCATAGGCACCTTAAACTTACATAGGCCAAAGTTTTATTCTTCCCACCAGATCCACTCTATTTCTATCTGCATTATTCATTCATCCATTGAGTCTCTAAAGCTGGAAACCTCAAATTTAGTTGTTGTTGTTTTTAGATGGAGTCTGGCTCTGTCATCCTTGCTGGAGTGCAGTGGCACGATCTTGGCTCACTGCAACCTCTGCCTCCCGGGTTCAAGCAAGTCTCATGGCTTAGCCTCCCGAGTAGCTGGGACTACAGGCGTGTGCCATGACACCTAGCTAATTTTTGTATTTTTTTTGAGACAGAGTCTCACTCTGTTGCCCAGGCTGGAGTGCAGTGGTGTGATCTTGGCTCACTGCAACTTCCGTCTCCCAGGTTCAAGCAATTCTCATGGCTTAGCCTCCCGAGTAGCTGGGATTACAGGTGTGTGCCATGACACCTAGCTAATTTTTGTATTTTTAGTAGAGATGGGTTTCACCATGATGGCCAGGCTGGTCTTGAACTTCTAGCCTCACGTGATCCACCCGTCTTGGCCTCCCAAAGTGCTGAGATTACAGGCGTGAGCCACCACACCCAGCCCCTGTCTAACCAGCTTTTTTTTTTTTTTGA
>NW_012117488.1:13306014-13329214 GCF_000951035.1 Colobus angolensis palliatus | reverse complement strand
AGAGAGAGAGAGAGAGAGAGAGATGGAGAGGGCTTCATACTACTTACTCTGCTATGTAGTGATTTATTTTATCATTTACAGATGTATCTATTTCATGGGATCTGAACCACATAAGGCCAGCTCTCCTCTGACCCAACCTTGTTTCTACCACCAAGTAGATAGTCCAGCAATGTTTTGAATGATAAAGGAATTTGAAATTCACTAATCATGGATCATTATGTTTATTTTTACTAAAACATGTAAGAATTTTGTCCTTATTTATATAGTAATAAAACCTGAGATGTCATCATCAATAACAACCAAAAAATAAAATCTAAAACCAATAATATGCAGAAATGCCTACAAAATATTGTCCACTAAAATATTTTTGCAAAGTAACATTTTTAATAATTATATTTAGCAAAATTGAAGGTGTGTTTGTGTGTGTGTGTGTGTGTGTGTAGAGATATTTGATTGATTAGTCTTCAAGCATTAGCAGTTACTATGGTTTTGGGGGTATAATTTTAGTTTCCAGCTATTTTTTGTACATTCCTCCTTTTAAACATTTCTTATGAGTACATATTGTTTTTTCACAGCCAATAATGCTATTAAAGTATATATTGTATCCCTTTAATTAGTACTGTACTTCGCAAACTCCTGAAAGATAATCTCTTTCCTTGCTCATTCTTCTTTGTAATGTTAAAGAGGTAGAGTTGATGGTTGGCCAATATTTTAAGCAGTGCTCTTTCATCAGGAGCATGAACGGACTGCAGCTTAGCAGCTAGCAGGATGTTAAAGGAGGCAGTTGGAGATTGAGTGTTACATGTGAGTGGTGGGGAAGATAGGTGTGTCTGTGTTTGTGTTCCAGTGGATGCATTTGTAATGCATAAAAGAGTGAGAATGAAGGAAAGTAAAAGTGTTGACAATTGTTTTTCATTTTCTGAAATTCCAGTGATGCTGATACCCTTGTAGAGGCAAATAGCACTTATGCTAAAGATAAGGAAAAAGAAGAATAGACTAAATTTGTTTGCCTAAAATAAATTAGTTTATGTGATAAGGTGGAGATCTGCCAATATCATGGAATTTATTTTTTTCCTTCTTTCTCTACACTTTTGTGAAAGATGATTCAATGCAAAGGACATACAATATTGTGCTATTGGGGCAGATCAATCTAGAGATGCACACACAATCTCTCACACACACAAATACACAGGCACAGATAAAATAAATTTTTTTGAACACAGATTACCATTTCTGAAAAGAAGAAAAACTGTTTCTTTTTTTAAAAAAATTATACCCATTATGTTAAAAGTAGCATATGTGGAGCAAGCATAGGTACTTTGAAATTTGCTGACACTAACAAAAGACAGAAGTTGAGGCTCACTAGATATAATGCAAATCCAATTAATAACCTCAGATGACTATTCAGTTGGGAAACATGCCCAGGTTCTGAGAGATGGTGGTACTCATGAGTAATGCCTTCTATTTTCTTCCCTTCTTTGGCAATTCCTTTATATATGGAGATTACTTAATTTCCTACTGTTATTAGACTTCCTTTTGGATTGTTTTGGATAATAGTGTGCTTTAAAAATAAAAATAACTTTTGCTCTTCTATGAAAATAATTAGGTAATAGAAATTAGGTAATAATTTCTCTTGACTGGTGGTACAATGGCAATTTAAAAGCACGATATTAAAATGTACCCACTTTTAATGCAATTGTTTTTGCTGAACTTGGTGAAAACCAGGAAGTTGGAAAGGGTTTTCCACTACCTCATATAAGTATTTTCTTTGTGAGAACCTGAAGCAAGAAATACCTATGCTTAGTAACAAAAACAGTCACAAATTCCCCTCATAGACCAGATTCAGATTATCCTGGGACACTGAGCTGTGTAGGAGACATTTCCCTTTTTCTTTGGGTGCTGGGGAGTCTACAGCCAGGCGTCCAGCTGATCCTTGGGGCTGGTAAATGTTTCACAGCTGGCTATGGGGACAAAGAAAAGTTCTGGTTTGCAGTATCTGCCAGTTTCTGAGGTATACACTATCCCACTATCGCTGATTTCAAGTTACCAACATCATATCATTAGATGTGAAGTTAGGAAGACCTGCACCGTTACCCTTTGTGAGCGGCTGAGCATCACCTCCAGTGTACCACTAAGCCCATCTCTTGTATTTATGCTTTGATCATATGTCCTTTATGTATTTTGCTGGTCCCACATTTTTCTCTGCCTTTTTTTTTTCGTTGTTCAAACCGTTTTAACACATTTTACCCAGTAGGGTTTATATACATCTAAAGCAACTGACATTCTTTCTGAAATAAGATAAAATAATAAAATACCAGACGACATTAACTAATTAGTAGGAGGATTTGTTTAAGACATGATTTCTGTGGTACTTGGCCTAAATATAACTTTTATCTTTGGTTTCACTAGTAATAGCTCTTGGGGGTATGGGTTCCCATGAGGAATTCCCTAGTTCTTTTATTTAGCTCTTTCTTCATAAAATAATAATACAATATTAAGTAAGCATATCAATCTAAAGTTTATAAACCTACTATCTACATGAGCTTCTTTATCTCCCCAGAGCACTATGAGTTAAGAAAAGGGAAGATACTCCTGTCCTCATTTTATGGATAAAGATGCCTCAAAAGACTGCAGACTTTACCTAACATCATGGAACTTGTAAGAAGCGCATGCTCTGCCCTGCTTTTATGCCATCAAGATCCCACAGAACAAGTGACAATTGTTAAGGCTCTTGTCCTGGAGATGGCAGATAACTGTTTTCCAGTGCAGTTATTTTTCATGGGAGGTAAAATCATTTACTGCTGCTAAATTTTAAGCACTGCTAGGATTTGTAATGCTGAAGATAATAATAATAATGTACCTGGATCTACACTTCCAATAGACATTGTTGTTTTTTCATTATAAAATAATTAAATGGAGAAGAATCCTGGAGTTCAGGGCCTATTGCAGGGTGATTTTTCTAGTAAATGACTGCCAATGTAGTTGATAATTGAATAGTAGGGATGTGCATTTGATAAATCTAAGGGGCCAGTAAATTCCGCATAATTCATTTAAGCTGTGAAACCTGTATATGTAATATAGTAAATGAAGGGTAAGAAAGCATTCAGAAATAACCTCTTAAGTTAGCTCCATCTTAACAAGAGCCAAATCTTAGTGTTCTCTAAAAGGTCCTGTGAAGAATTGTGTACATCTGTGGTCTCCTTATTTTCTTCCAGACTCCTGAGCTTTTAATGGTCTGGAAATCACTCTTGACGGTGAGCTGCAGAAGTGCATTTACAAGTATGCTTACAGCTCCAGTATTGATTGCTTGGTTCTGTCCAACCACCCCTTGCAATAAACAACCCCGCAAGATCCTGCACTGCTGGGAAGCAGTGATGCATTATTTAACAGCAGCTGATCAATATAAAACAAGCATCCCCTTTGTTACAGCAGTACTATTGATAGACTGCTTCTCCCTTTTAATTTTTTATTATTTAGCATTGATTTCTGAAACTCAATTCTGTATCTTACTCTTCTTCCATCAGTAACTGTGAGTTGAGCCCTACCTGACTAGAAATCTAACGTCCTTTTTGAATCACAAATTACCCAACTTAATTAAGCAACAATTAGTTGAGAGTTTTTAAAAAAATCATTCAACTCTGCTCTAATCAAATTTAATGAGTGAAATACATTAAATACAGGATTTGAGGGAACTTACTGTAGGAAAATCTGAAAAGACAAGATTATTGCAGCTGTATATGTTTTCAGGAGGAGGCTGCCAGATTTTCCCATTTAGCTTGGGGAACGTTGGGAAAATTCAGGCACATAACTACCATTAACACTAATGGGGACTTGCCCTCTAAATCCTGCTATATCAATGGAAGAATGGGGCTCTTAGATTTTTTTTCTTTTGTCCTTCTTTTCTTCTTTTTAAATCTTAGCTGAGTTGCCTAGAATAAAACATTAAAGGGCAGCTACATTAGGCACTGCTGCACTTGAATGCTAACTCCTCACCTGACAAACATAAAATACAATTTTATTACATAAGTAAACAGCGTGGACAGAGAGTCAGATATGGTTCTGCACCCAGAGGCAGGTGGATGTGCACAATTTTGTGAACTGGGCTAAAAATGAGCAGAAATACGCTGGCTGGTCTATTCATTTATGACATTTTAGGTATATTGTTTTTAGTTATTCTTTTTGGATTCTGATAAAGCAGTAACAATAAAATAAAACTAGATTTCTAGATAGTTCATAAAAATGGAAGATTTACGTGTCAAAGATATTTCTTTTTGGGTAGTTATGCTTACCAACGGTTATATTTGTTATATAATATGTGTTTTTCAATCACAAAAAATCAAGTCCCTTGTAAAAATGCATAAAATGCGTGAGTAGAAAGAAAATACTAATTTCCCCCACTCCCACCTGTCAGATAACGAGTGTCACATTGTTAAAATTCTGGTATGCACAACCAGCAATTCGTTCTCTCTTTTCCTCCCCATATCTAATCAACCCACATTATTTAGAGTAAAAATTATACAGATTGTCATGTTATCATATCCATTCTTCACATAATTTTGCACAAAGTAACAGAGACCAGGTCACAAATTATTTTAGTAGTTTTATTTTTGTCATCATTATTTAAAAAGCCACTTTGGCATGGCATGTGAAACTAATATTAAATTCTTTGTTTGCAGTAAGTTTTAAGATACAGTTTATTTGCTAGTGGACAGAAGGTTGTCAATATTTATTCATCAGAATTGAGACTTTCAAAGGCAATTTAGTCAATACAAATAATAAAAAACAAACCGGGAGTGGAAGTGAGAGCTCTGTACAAATTGGAAGCAGGAAGCCAGAAGATCAGAAGCAAAATGGCTTATTTAGCAGAACAGTTTAAGTTCACCAATCAAAAGAGACTATAAACAGAGAAATCAAAAACCCTTAGCCAGGGAAGAGTCTGGGTGTCGATGTGTAGTTACACCTGATGGTGTCCCCATCCTGACGTTCATTCAACAACACTAAACATGAAGTGGGCACCACTCAAGTGGCCAGCATCGGAGCTGGCTGCTAGAAAACTCAGCCAAATTTCTGAGCAGACCCTAGAAAGCACATAGCATTTCAGCATTTGCCTTTTCAATCTCATGTTGACTCCATTTTGTACACTAACCCTTGTATTTTCTCGTTCATCTTCTTTAAAAATTTAACTATGTCCTCTGTATCTACAGTATGGGCATATCATTGCAAGCTGTTTTAAATCGTGCTGGAATGAGGCTAAGTGAGGAAAACACATGATCTAGAAACTGAAGAGAATGAGATAGTGAATAAGAAATGGTTTCTGTTCTCAGAGGAATTGAAGTCTCATAGGAGAAAACCTCCCATTGCTATTACATGAGGGGAGGTGAATTGATTGAATCCTGGACTCACAATGCTCTTTGTGATCCAAGCTTGCCTAGGTCACCCGAAGATATCTAATGGTAATAGTTGCTAATTAGCTATTTTGGAGGCAGAATAAATGATTTGCTCATTTGTCTTTCATTTCTGGAAGGAGCTTACCCTATTCAGCTATTTACTTAGATAATTCTGACAAAGTTTATATTTTTTAATTGAGAGAATTACCATGAAAATTGGAAATAGAGGCAATTAGAAATGCAGCCTGCCTAAAGAATTATCAAATAGGTCATCAGAGTTTAATGCCACGTTTCAATTACCTAGAAGTTTAAAAACTTTTAAAAAGAAAAATAAATTAGTTGAGTTGAGCCTAAACTCTTAGAGGTGAAACTCTTTATTTTGGACCTAGGTGTGATTATTTATTTGTGGGAGGTGTGGTTTTGTTTATTACCCTCCCTTAGGCAATGGGAAACTCTTCTAACTGGGCATGTCTAGAGTAAGTTTCACACAGCTCAGTTCTCCTGTGAGTTGTCATTGCTTTGAGACTCCTGTTTTATTCTACTCCTGGGTCAGAAGTGACTTCTTTGATGAAAATTGTTTCCTTTTTGTTTGGGTTTTAAAAAATCCTTTAAGATATAACATACCTAAGGTAAAATACATAAATCTTAAGTCTACATCTAAATAAATGTTTAATTCTGTATAACTCCAGTATATACCTGTGCCACCATCACCCAGATTAATACATAAAATACTGCCAAGATCCCAGGAAGCTTCCTTTGTTCCATCAATACTCCCTAATGAAAACTACCATTCTGTTAACCACGTTGTAGAATAGTTTTGCTTGTTGTTAAAAGTCATGTCGGTGGAATCATATAAAATAATAGGTACTCTTTATTTGTTTGTCCAGCCATGTTGTGTACACCTGTTCATTCTTTCATGTTCCTGTGCAGTAATTCTACATATCAACATACCACAAGGTTTTTATCCAGTGTGCTGTTGATAGACATTTGAGTTATCTTGAGTTTTGAGCTATTTAAAATAAAGTTGGCATAAAGAGTCCTCAAATTCCTTTTTGATAGTCAAGTGTGCTCATTTTGAGGAGGTATTTCCCTGGAAGTAGACTTGTTCAGTCTCAGGGTAGGCATAAGTTTAGCTCTAAAACATGCTGCTAAAATTGTTTAATCTGGTTGCTGCACATCCTCACCAATACTTGGTATTGTTGGATTTTGTTTTGTTTTAGTTTTGCTCATTCTTTTGGGTATTTAGTGGCATTTTATTTTGGTTTGAGTTCATATTTTTCTAATGACTAATGATGTTGAGAACTTACCCATATACCTTTTGGCCCTTTGGATGTCTTCTTCTGTTAAATGCTTGCTTAATCTCTGCCAGTTTTTCCATTTGGTTATCCTCTTTTTCATAATGATTTAAATTCAATATCCAACTGTTACAAAGCTAGAACTTGATGTTTTACCATACATTTTCTCTACTGTCTTCACTGCTACTGCATCTGCTACTGTTGCATTTTTCTTATGGTCTGTGTTCTTTACTCCTGAACATCTTTCTTTCCTGCTACATGATGTGCTGCTGCTCTCCGGGTCATGTGGCCTTTGTGGCCACTTGCTGAATTATAAACTTTCTAGTGTTCCAATGGACTCCAGTCCTAGACTTCAGAGACCAGGGCTAGTAACCTCCTTGCCAAGTTCTACCAGTTCTTCCTTTGGGTTCCCTATTAGCATCCCTATTAACTACTAATTTTACTGATTATCACTTATTTTTTAATGTACTTATCTTATTGGTTACATTGGTTCATATCATCATCAACCAAGTGGCTTTGTTCTGGACCAATGCATCCCTTAGATTTTCCCTGAATTTCAGGTCTTAATGTTCTGATTCTCTTCCCTCCACTGGCTGAGCAGTATCATTTTGGGTGGGGATAAATAACTTCTAGCAGGGGCCCTGTAGAAATATCAGCCACAGGTAAACCACAGAGCTGCTGATTAAGTTCTTTTTCATCTCTCTCACTTTATGGAGCTCCCTCCTCATTATGGATCATTCACAGATTTTCCAGGACTCATGGTAAAGGCTTCTTACAATGGGAGAAATGAATGACAAGACTTTTAAAGCTCCTTTAGCCTCCCCACTTTCCCTCATGTGGGATGACTTACCTAGATGTAATACAAATAGAAAGCCATGGTTTCCAACAAGGAGAAATTCCATCTGTGATGCCAGACAGAGAACAAAACAATTCCTCTTTATCATAGGAGGCTGTAAACATTGAAAATGAGCGGGCCAGACATGGGTTAGGTAAATTGACACAAAAGTTCACATGTCCACTCATGTATTGAGGATCTACCATGGGCTGGATATTGTTGGAGGACAAAAGCCTCCATCAGGTATCAGTCCTGATATCAGGCTGATCATCTTCTTAGCTACCATAAATGTTTGCCTACTGTACTCCAAATCATAATTTTTATCTTGAATATACAAAAAAATACTCCTATTGATGAAGAAGCTGAGGCCTCCATGAAATTTTAGTTTTCCACCATCAGTTAGAAATGGACAGGTGCAGAATGTGATTCAGGTATGATGAGCTTCAGGAGTATGCTGTTTCTTCCATTTCAATAAATGACTTTTCTGCTACCAGACTTTTGTTCTTCTGTCTCTCACAGCATGTAAAACATTATCCTATGGTCACCATTTAGTGTTTGTCTCCTCAATCGGACTGCAAACATACACCAAGGTATTTTATGCTTACCTTCTTCAGAGTCCAGCTGCTCAAGGAAATTTGTCAAACAAAAAGAATAACTAGTTTATAACCCATAGGACTTGCCTTTGCATACTAGTAATTCTGTAGCCCTACAAAGGTGGAAGATTTTATTCTGAATGGGTAGAATCAGAAAAGATAGTCAATGTGCTTTGAGTGCTGTTTCCACCCTGGGCACTGCACTAAGGTGTATTTGCATCAAATCCTAACGACAAACTGAGTAGTAATTGCTTCTCATTGTAAAGACGTAGAGATGGAAGAGAACCACGTATGTCTGACTTCAGAAAAAAGCACCAACTCTAACCGCTATGTCTTGTGGCTGCGCAGAGAAAGGGTTGAGGGAGGGATTGAGCTAGAATAGAGTCCTCAAGGGTAATTAGAATCTGGCTGAATTCAGTTTGGGAAGGAGATTCTGATGTGCCTAGAGGCAAAGCAGGAAAGCAAGCATACCAAAAACGTGGCTCAATTCATCCCAGAAGGACAAAGCTTGGAACAGGTATGGAATTGCTTGGGCTAACTACTGGGTGGGGCAGGAGAGTCCAGATTAATGCATATACTCTGGAGCCTGACTGCCCAGGTTTGACTCTCAGCTCTGCCATGTACAATATATGCGACTCTCTGAAAGTGACGTAGCATCTCTGTGTCTCATCTGTTTGTCAACCTCATGGGATTTTTATTAGGATTGATATGTATAAATACAAACCTTGGAATAATCTACAGCACAAGGTTAGAACCACTTAGGTTTGACCACTTAATACTATTTATTTGTAGTATTAGTATTATTTTTATAAGAGCACTCATTCATATTTATAGCTTTTGCATATTCATCAAAAATTTGTCTCAGTTTTACAGTTGTTCTTTGCTATGCCCCAGTTTATTCCATGGTATAGATTAAATACATTCTGCATTTTTGAAACTCCTTGAAAGCAATGTTCTCATTTCAGTGTGAGAAAATTGAGCTCAAGCAGGTGAGTGATTTGGCTGCAGTTACTGCAGCCACATACTGCCGTGTGTCTGTGACTCAGGCCTCAGTGCAGGGTGATGGGAAGGAAAGGAATACATACTATATAAATAGAAAACCAAAACTCAAGCAGTCACAGATCCCCACTTTTCTTATAAAGATCTTATTTCAAATATCTGTGGAGCAGTAAGCCTAACTGTAAGGTCTATGAATAAATGTGGAAACTGTTGCCAGCACCTTTAACATTAATTTTATTTTATTTTATTTTATTTTTTTTTTTGGAGATGGAGTCTCGCTCTGTCGCCCAGGCTGGAGTGCAGTGGCCGGATCTCAGCTCACTGCAAGCTCCGTCTCCCGGGTTCATGCCATTCTCCTGTCTCAGCCTCCCGAGTAGCTGGGACTACAGATGCCCGCCATCTCTCCCGGCTAGTTTTTTTTGTATTTTAGTAGAGACGGGGTTTCACCGTGTTAGCCAGGATGGTCTCGATCTCCTGACCTTGTGATCCGCCCGTCTCGGCCTCCCAAAGTGCTGGGATTACAGGCTTGAGCCACCGCGCCCGGCTAACATTAATTTTAAAAGTTGCTCTCTTTACCTCCTCCTTCACTCGTCATTTATGTATACAAAGTAGCAGCTTTGATGAGTCTCCTTGTATAGCTGATGTGACATATGAATTTATCCAGTCAGTTCAAATTTTTGAAATGTTTGGTATAGAGAGTTCAAATTTAATGCCCACAGGTTTCATTTACCTACTCTCCCTTCACTAAAAAGAATCTTTCTCATGCTCTTGGATTTAACCTCTCAAAGTCTCTGTGCAACAACTTTGTTTAATGAGTGATCTCCTGGTTACATGTAATGTGCCCTTTCCCCAAGTTTTTATCCTGAAATGACATCTTTTTGTTTTTGTCCACATGTATGTGTATTTATGTACAGTCATGTGTCACTTAAAGATGGGGAAATGTTTTGAGAAATGTGTTGTTAGGCAATTTTATCATTGCATGAACATCAAAGAGTGCACTTACACAAGCCTAGTTGATCTAGCCTCCTGCACACCTTGGCTATACCACATAACCTATTGCTCCCAAGCTACAAATCTGGCCTGTTACTGTAAAGGCAATTGTAATGCAATGGTAAGTATTTGTGTATCTAAATATATCTAAGCATAGGAAATGTATAGTAAAAATATTAAAATCTTACAGGACCATCATCATATATACAATCTGTTGTTGACTGAAATGATATTATGTAGCACATGACTGTATAAAAGCTGCATTGAGGTACACATGTATGTCTATAAGCATATACTAGACCATATATTGTTTTTTCCAAGGAGCTCAGCTTTTATTATTCATGTATCATTAAAATTATCTTGTATTTATCAATAGCCATTAGAGTTTCTGAAGCCTCAGTGTTTTCCTCTTTTTATATGATATGCATTTTCTTGTATGTTGACATAATGTTATCATACATGTTTTATATAAATAATATATTTCACAGGAATGCATATTAAATAACCTAAATTTTTAAATATCTAGGGTCTGTGTCATGTGTGTTTACTCTTATTTTCATGATACAGACTGAAGAGTAATTTTGAAAAACTTCCAGTATGGTTAAAATATGTTCATTGCTTAGCTTAAACATACAATCCTCAACTAGTAAGACAGAAAAATAGGTAAAGATAAATGAAACAGAAAGTATTAAAATTAGGCCAATTAACAACCCTACAATGGTCTCTAAGTGTTCAAGTGAAAGGAAGAGAAACACGTCTCTCATTTTCAATTGAAAGCTAGAAAAGATTAAATTTGGAGAAAAAGGCATGTTGAAAGCTGAGACAAGATGGAAACCTAGTCTCCTGCACCAGTTAGTCAAGTTGTGAACACAGAGGAACAATTCTTGAAAGGAATTGAATGTGCTACTCCAGTCAACACAGGAATGATAAGAAAGTGAAACAGCCTCATTGCTGGTATGGAGAAAGTTTGATGAGTCTGAATAGAAGATCAAACCAGCTACACCATTCCCTTAAGCCAAACCCTAATCCAGAGCAAGGCTCTAACTCTCTTCAGTTATATAAAGGGTGAGAGAGATGTGGAAGTTACAGAAGTAAAGTTGGGTGCCTGAAGAGTTTGGTGCATGAGGTTCAAGGGAAGAAGCCTTCTCCATAACATAGTGCAAGGTGAAGTAGCAAGTGCTGATGGAGGAGCTGCACCAAGTCATCCAGAAGATCTAGTGAAGGTAATTGGTGAAGGTGGCTACACTAAACATATTTTCAATGTAGATGAAACCACCTTCTATTGGACTATCTAGGACTTACGTAACTCTTATAGCAAGGAGCCATCAATACCTGGATTCGAAAGACATCAATACCTGGATTCGAAAGACAGTCTGACTCTCTTGTAAAGGACTAATGCAGCAGGTGGTTTTGAGTTGAAGCCAGTGTTGATTTACCATTCCAAAAATGCTAGAGCCTTTAAGAATTCTTCTAAATCAACTCTGCCTGTGCTCCTCAAGTGGAACAAAGCCTGAATGGCAGCACATCTGTTCACAGCATGGTTTACTGAATGGTTTAAGCCCACAATTGAGACCTACTGCTCAGAAAAATAGGATTCTTTTTAAAATACTACTGCTCATTGACAGTAGATCTCAAGTAGATCGAATATACTTCTGGTGAAGATGCTCTGAACACTGTTGAAATGACAACAACGGTTTAAAATGTGACATAAACTCAATTGACAAAGCAGCAATGGAGTTTGGGAGAACTGAATCCAAATTTGAAAGAAGCTCTACTATGGGTTAAATGCAACCAAATAGCATCACATGTTCCAGAGAAATATTTTGTGAAAGGAAGACTCAATTTGTGAGGTAAATTTCATCGTTGTCTTATTTTAAGAAATTGCCACAGCCACTCCTACCTTCAGCAACCACCACCCTGATCAGTCAGCAGCCATCAATACTGAGGCAAGATCCTCCAGCAGCAAAAAGATTATGACTTGTAAAGACTTAGATGATCACTGGTATTATTTAGCAATAAAGTATTTTTAAATTAAGATACATGCATCTCTTTACAGACATAATGGCATTGCACACTCAATAGCTTAATAGACTATGGTATGGTATAAACATAACTTTTATATGCACAGAAAAACAAAGAATATGTGTGACTTGCTATATTGTGACATTCACTTTCTCACGTGGTCTGGAATAAAACCTACATCAATGATGTATGCCTGTATATGTTCAGTAGGGTTTTCTGTATAATCCTCTAGCCTGTTTTGTAGCAGTGTCTTAGTTTCCTAGATTTTTCCAAGTTTTACGTTGTTTCAAATTTTACTATTTTCCTTAATAGGATTATGCAGTTACATAAATAGAACTTTTTTTTTTTTTTTAGTATTCCTAGGCTTGATTTCCTTTTTCCTCCAAACTCCTCCTCCAGAAGCTATAAAGAGTTCCATACATTCATGGATCACCAGTGAAAGCTATTATTCAATTACCAAGCCAGCCGATTTCTGAAATAGATTCTTAGCTGATGTAGTCCATTAAGAAGCCTATCCAGCGGCTGGGTGCAGTGGCTCACGTTTGTAATCCCAGCACTTTGGGAGGCTGAGGCGAGCAGATCGCCTGAGGTCAGGAGTTCGAGATCAACCTGGCCAACATGGTGAAATCTAGTCTCTACTAAAAATAAATAAATAAATAAATATAAATTAGCCAGGCATGGTGGTGCAGGTCTGTGTTCCCAGCCACTCAGGAGGCTGAGGCAGGGGAATTGCTTGAACCCAGGAGGCCGAGATTGCAGTGAGCTGAGATGGCACCACTGCACTCCAGCCTGGGTGACAGAGTGAGACTCCATATCAAAAAAAAAAAAAAAAAGGAAGCCTATCCAGATTTCCACAGCTAAGTTTTCTCTAAAATATTCACAAAAATACTCATCTAGGAAGTAAGAGGTATTAGTCAGAAATAGACATAATGTGAAGAGACAGGATTTATTGTTTAGTTACCTCAAACTGCTCCGTAGATACCTGAGCCTTGAGTGTAAAAAAAAAAATCAAGCAAAAACAAAAACCAGATTGTTAGGTTTTTATTAGTCTTTTCTTTTCCTTCTCTTCTTTTGTTTTCTGGTGAAACCCCTCCTGTCCCCTGTGCCAGCCACCGATCCTCACTAATGATGTCAGAATGTCTTATTGCATGAGGACATGTAGGCCAAAGACACAAAGATGGTATTTTTTTCCATCTTTTTCAGGCACGTGTTTCCCTTCCCCGTTTCTTGCCAAGACTAGAAAAAGAAAATTACTATTTTTCCACTTGGCTAACACTAAATTTTAAAGTGAAAACGTTTATTTCTTTTGTCAAAATTATGCATTGGTGGTTCCTCTTAGCCAAGGGAGGTCATGTATTCATTTAGGGTGTAGATATAGGAAGTCACTCTAGTCCAAATGTTTCTGGCAAATGCCGTTATAGTTAAGCCAGCAATGGTCAAATTACAGAATACTCTATAAACAGAAAAAGTATCTAAAAACAATTCCCAAGTCCTGGTTACAATCGAAAGCATAAACAATCATATTTTGTACATAATTAGAGTTGATTGTAATGTGATTTTATCTGTCAGAATAATACACCCTGACAGAGCCTTAGAAAAATGGAATGTTTTTGGTAATGGAGCAAGCTGAGGTTTACTTGCATGGCTAATAGGCTGGTGGTTATGCACAAGGATCAGAATTTACAATTCCTTGGAAGAAATGAATCTGCTTATATGTGTCCTTAAATTCATGTTTAAGTGTTCTTGGGTATATTTCATAGGCATTTTAAATTATTTCCCCCAATTCTCTGCAAGTGTTTTTAAATATCAGCAGTGTCACTATCTTCTAAAACATAAAGGGACAGGAAGACACATGGTTTGTCTAGGGTCACCAAGCAAAACACAGGCAAAAGAGAGGGCAGAATCAGATGGCTCAGGACATTGCACAAGACCTTTCTGCTTTCTCTTGTCTACCTAAGAAAAAAAGAAAAAGTGTTTCCATATAAGTCATCATGAAATTTGACCTAAAAGCACCAGTAATTATCCATGGGCAGGGAACAGTACATTTGCATAAAATTGGCCTATAACCAATTGTTTTCGCTTACCTCAATTTCTCTTTCTTTGCCTATTTAATGGAGGAAGGACTAATAAACTATAAAATTACAAAAGTACACAAGAGAAAGAAAACAACTCAAATCCATGCAAAGGATCATCTGCTGAATAATCAAAAGTTTGCTGTGACTGGACGCAAAGCAATGGATCCTTTAGCAAGCAAATATTTAAAGGATAGACACACTAGATAAAATGTATATGTCAAAGCTATTTCCTTACTCATAGAAGCTGAACTTGAAAACATTAATCTCTTTTAATTTATGTCATTATAAAAACCAGTTGGCATTCCATATCTGTGAGCATCAGACAGTCCTGTGAATTTGAACAACATGGCCCTACTGCAGGCTTTGTAGGCTGGTGGTTCCAAACAAGATTCAGTCTCTGCCTTGTTCTGAAAACTTCCTTTTTTCACCAGCATTACTGCACTTGCCAACAATGACATAACCTTCAAATTATTTGTTACATTTTCCAATGAACAAATCCAGCTTGTTAAGGAAATGGGCAGCCTATATCATTAGCAACGAGGACAATAGAGGACTCAGAATTCAGCTTTGACTGGTGGGCCCACAGTATTCCTTGTTTCTGGGAAATTTCTCTTATTTTGCAAACAATCCAGTATTTTAATGGTGCTGGCAGGGCTGGTTTAGCTTCTAGATATTGCTAGGAGAGTGTGCCACCTTCTGCACCATAAGAAAGCTGATGCTCATATAGTCTTCAGTATATTTCATTCCACATGACATTTACACACTCAGGGTAATTGAATTTGCCATAGACCGATGGTTTTCCTTTGAATCAGGTTGGTTGGCAGTGAAATAATATGTTGACAGCAACTGTTATTGACTTTTTCTGACTATAAAATTAATACACATTACTGATTATATTTTTTAAATTCTCTAAAGTACTAGGTAAAAAGCCACTATCTTGCCAGCCAAAGGTACATTAGAGAAGATACTCATAAAATTTTCCCACTAGAAATAATGTGTGTGCTGTATATGTGGTTTTATTTGGAATAAAAAAAGGAATATTTATAAAATAACATGATACCTGTTGGCCTCACGATATTGATAAATTTAAAAAGAAGAACCAATCTGGTATTCTCATTCTCTTTTCTCTCTCTCTCTCTCTTTCTCTTTCTCTCTCTCTCTCTCATCTATCATTCTATCTGTTGGAAAAATGTGATATCCAGCAGGAAAATACACGGGCAAATACTATAATGAAAAAGTTTGATTTGGAGAAAACCTGACTTATGGAATTCATCCACATCAAGTAGATGCTCTTGTTTTTCCTTTGAAATGTGCATTATACTGTTGCTTTTTTAGTTAATTAATTAATTAATTTATTTATTTATTTTAAGGGTCTTGCTCTGTACCCAGGATGGAATGCAGTGGCATGATCATGGCTCACTGTGTCCTCTACTTCCTGGCCTCAAGTGATCCTCCCTCCTCAGCCTCTTGAGTAGCTGGGACTACAAGCATGTACCACCATGCCCAGTTTTTTGTTTGTTTGTTTGTTTGTCATTCTTCGCAGACGAGAATGTTATGTTACCCAGGCTGGACTTGAACTCCTAGCCTCAAGCAATCCTCCCACCTTGGCTTCCCAAATCACTGGGGTTACATGTGTGATCCACCATGACTAGACTAATTTTATTTTTGAATAGGTAATATTTCATTTTTATGGAATATTTGTTACCCAAAGACAACTATACAGAAGGGTTTGTTTTTGTTTGTTTGTTTTTGAGACGGGAGTTTAGCTCTTGTTGCCCAGGCTGGAGTGCAATGGTACAATCTCAGCTCACTGAACCCTCTGCCTCCCAGGTTCAAGCAATCCTCCTGCCTCAGCCTCCCAAGCAGCAGGGATTACAGGTGCCTGCCACCACGCCCAGCTAATTTTGTATTTTTAGTAGAGATGGGGCTTCTCCATGTTGGTCAGGCTGGTCTCAAACTCCCAACCTCAGGTGATCCGCCCGCCTCGGCCTCCCAAAGTGTAGAAGGGCGTCTTTTAAACTCCTGCTTTCATTCTTATACCTGTCTATCCCATTATACCTCTTGCCATGTAAGAAATTTCCCTTGTTAGTTTTGTGTCCATATTTTCACTTTTTCTTTTTGCAGTTATAAGTACACACGAACATGTGTTCTTATTTTCTACCTGTTTTACATAAATGACAGCTTACCGTCTTGACTTAGGCACCTTGCAGCTCCTATAGATCTTTCCCTGTAAGTATATGGAGAACTTCAGTTACCTCTATGACCACAAGTATTTCTGTGTGTGGAAGGACTGTAGCTTATGTAGTTGTATAAAGACAGACAATTCCTTTACAACATTTTGTACACCCAGTTCTTCCATGATGACCTCGTGCAAATGTTAATTTGTATATTTGAAATTATAAGTTTATGATAAATTTCTTGGAGTGGCATTGCTGGGTCAAAGAGTAAATCCATTAATAATTTTGAAAAATGTTATCCTCTATACTGATTTTAACATTTTGCAATACCACCGGAAATAAAAGCATGTTTTCCTTCTTCATACTGGTGTTCTGTTTTTGTGTGTGTGTGTGTTTGTTTGTTTAAGTTCTGGGACACGTGTACAGGTTGTGCAGGTTTGTTACATAGGTAAACATGTACCATTGTGGTTTGCTGCACTTATCAACCCATTGCCTGCCTATTAAGCCCAGCATGCATTAGTTATTTATCCCAATGCTCTCCCTCCCAAGTTTTCTGTTTTATCAAACATTAAATTATTGACAGATGAAAAACTATAGTGTTAGTTTTAAACTATTAATTTTAGTTTTTCATCATAGTTTGAGCATATTTTTTACATGTTTCAAATGTTGGCTCTTTTTCTGGAAAATTATTTATCCTGATCTCCGCTTATTTTTGCATAGGGTTCCTCCCTCTTCCAAATTTTTAGAGTTTGTTATACATTAGAGCTCGTTAGACGTTAGTCCTTTAAGACATGAGTTTTGATTTTTTTAAAACATTTTGTTATGCCTCTTTTTATTTACTAGTAGTGTTTTTCTTTTGTTTCATGTGGAGTTTTTTTTGGCAGTTTCATGTTTTGCATCTTGTTTTATCTTATTTTGTCTGTACACTTATTTTAGATTTTTAGATGGTTAAATTTTTCAGTCTCTTTTCCCCATGGCCTAAATTTAATTTTTCTAGTGAAAATTCTGCATCCTAGGGTATTTTCAATATTTTTTCTTTTATAAATATCCTCTCAGAATAAGGCCCTTTTGATGAAAGATAGTGCTATCTCATTTTGAAAAGAAGCATGCAAATCTTTAATTTACTTAAAGTTTAATATCATATTTCCCCTTAAATGGAAACGTTAATATCATAAGCCCTTGGGATTTGACTATTTCAATATTTAATCCCACATATACTGTACGAAGCTTTTCATGATCATGAATATTTGATGAATCTATATGCTTTTGCAGATACAGATGTGAATATCAATTCCAAATGGTCTAAAAGAGTTCCCTTAGAAGATTAATATAGCTTAGAATTTCTTATATCAAACTACGGGAAACCATCTGGGAATGTATATGGATATATAGCTCATGCGTTCATAGTAGAGAGGCTACGAACCATAGGAGTGGTATCATATAGGTTAGTTTAATCAATGCATCACTTTATATTCAATGCACGAGTTATAATAACTTGAAGTCAGTAATAATCAGGAACATTGCTGTCTGCTCTGGGCAGCTGGTACAGTAGTGTGTGCCGCTCTTTGTGGTAAATCAAACAGTTTTCTCATTCCAAATCAGGTGCCTTGGGTTAAAATCTGAACATGTCTTAAACTCTGCATGTCAGGAGTGTTTAGGACAACTCTATCATTTATTTAGCTAGTACTGATACTGCTCCCCGGCGGGGGGGATTCAGAGCTAAGCTCCAAGGCTCCAGCTCTAATTGGAGCAATTGCTGATAAATTCCCACAGCATTCCTTTCAGATGCGTATTGCAGTTCTTTTGTGAGTATTCTCTGCCCTGCTCCCACACAGTGACAACCCTGCTGGTGTAACCCTGTCCTGTGAGAGCTGCTACTGTGGGTGGTGTATCTTTGGACTGATTGGATAGAGTCAGACTTTTCTTGTTAGTCTCAGAGAAGACATTCTCCTGTTTCAGTTTCTTATTTTGCAGGAATCATGGGCCAGGCAAAGAGATGATAAACGTTTACAGTAAGCCTTCTTACATGAAGAGAAAGTGCGCGTCCTACAAACATTGCCTTAATTTTTTATGCTAAATTACTTGGAGAAGGCATGTCTATCACAGATGCAGACCCTTGCTTTCCTTCACTGCCCATAAAAAGCTCTTCAATTGCTCCTTGAGGCATCCATTTTTTCCCTACCGTGAACTCTTTATTTCTTCATGTGAGTTAACAAATATAACTTCAACCTATGCTTTTCTATTTGTCTTTTACCATCTTGACAGATACCTTCCCTAATTCATAAGTTTATTTGTCAATTAAACCTCCATTTTGTATGGACTATATACCAGGAACTGGCTAGGCTCTGTTTAGTTTCTGTGACAACTTAGAGAATAAAACACAGCCCCTGTCTTTAAGGTGTTCACAAGGAGTGTGGGAAACACCCACATAAAGAGTCAATAACGCAACCATATGGCAGTTCAGTGAGGTGGATGTTAGTGATGGAGCTGCCCTCTGTCACTGGGGCTGGAGTGCAGTGGCACCCTCTCGCCTCACTGCAACCTCCGCCTCCTGGGTTCAAGCGATTCTTCTGCCTCAGCCCCCCAAGTAGCTGGGACTACAAGCATGAGCCACCATGCCCGGCTAATTTTTGTATTTTTAGTAGAGATGGGGTGTCACCACATTGGCCAGGCAGGTCTCAAACTCCTAAACCTCGTGATCTGCCCGCCTCGGCCTCCCAAAGTGCTGTGATTACAGGCGTGAGCCACCGTAGCCGGCTGGGATCCGGGTGATAGTTTTTCTTTTCTTTTTTTTTTTTTTTTTTTTTTTTTTTGAGACGGAGTCTCGCTCTGTCGCCCAGGCTGGAGCCGGGTGTTAGTTTTTCAAAGTCATATTGAGACTGGGTGCAGTGGCTTTGGGAGGTAGACATGGGAGGAGAGCTTGAGGCCATGAGACTAGCTTAGCCTAAGCAGCATAGCAAGACCTTGTCTCTACTAAAAATTTAAAAAATTAGCTCAACATGGCGGTGCATGCCTGTAATCCTACCCACTTAGGAGGCTGAGGTGGGAGGATCACTTGAGCCAAGGAAGTTGAGGCTGCAGTTAGCCATCATCACACCACTGCGTTCCAGCAGGGGCAAAAGTGGGACCCTGTTTCTAAAAGTAAGTAGATAGATGATAGACAGATAGATAGATAGATAGATAGATAGATAGATAGATAGATAGATAGATAGATAATAGATAGAAATATTGTATTATTGGGTTGAAGTAGTTTATTCTTGGATAGCTTACCTGACTATTCTGAAATCACTGGAGACTCACCAACACGTAATGTAAGCCACTTGACAGGAATCTGGCCAAGGTCCTGGCTCCTGGATACTTTGCTCCTGGAGATTTTCATTATGCTGCTGGAGGCAGCTTGGGCAGCGATCTCACCCTTGGCATGCTGGGAATCCTCCCTAATATGCAGACTTGCACTTACTTGCCAGGCATATTTTTAAAGACCTCATCATATTCTTATTTCTGCTTGGGCATGCTTGACATTTCTTTTCCTGAAACTCCTGGGCCACTTGTTTTTGGTTGCACTTATTTTGTATTTAACGATTGCCTGCTACTTGTATTATTTTACAGTGCTATATATTCTTCTTGTCTCTTGGATGCAAGTATGTTTTAATAGAAGAACTGAGGTCTTAGGAGCTCAGGACATAGGTATTGAATTAATCATGATAAATGAATCACACCCTGATTTTTACTCTGATGCTGTCACTTACTAGCCACGTTAGTGGGAGTAACATAAAACTGGTGGGTCTTTTGCTCCATTACTACTGATATTAATTGATTAATATTATAATATTAAATTGCATCTTTTGAGTAACAAGCTACTCTATTCAAGGCATTGTGAAGGGTGCTTTGCATAATTCTCTCATTTTCATGATACTACTACTCATGACAAAAATCATGTATTAGCTTCTATAATTGTGTGCTAAATGCCTTGCTAAACTTTCTATATATATCTTTTCATTTAATATTCACAACAATCCTATAAGTTCAATGTTATAGTTTACTTAATGTTATTGATGCAAAAATTGGAAGCATAGATAATTTAACTTATTTTCCCTAAGTCACATATCTAGCAAGAAAGCCCAATTAAAACCCAGAACAAGTCCAACTTCACTAAAGAAAGTGTTAATAAATGTATTAATAAAAGCAATATACATGTGTTACGTATATTAGAAGAGTGAAAATGAAAATAAAATGCAAATTAAAAGTCTGAACTGTCAATTTCCTTTCCTAGAAGTCAACACTGTCATACCAGAAACTCTATGTGCCTAGATAAGAATCCACCTACTCCATATGTATGCATACACATTACACAGGCCACCAGTGAGCTCCTACCTTACTAAGTATGTTCAGCAGCTTGATTTTTTCCTACTTAATATATCTCTAAGGTATTTCTATGTCAGACTATAGTATGTCCAGAGAGGCATAGACAAAGTTCAGGAAGGAGGTCACCTGGGTGGGTGTGGAGCAAGCGACAGCAAGTGCAGGAGATGAGTCCAGAGAGGTGAAGGTCCTGGTGTGGCAGGGCCCCATAGGCCATGCAAGGACTTTGACTTGAGTTCTGAGTGAGAAAGGTAGTCATTGGAGGGCTGTAAGCCCATAAATGAAATATCTGGTTAGCATATTACTCAATCATTCCACTGCCACGTTATATACAACATGGGACAAGGGAGGAAGCAGGAGCATTAGCTATGAGGTATTGCAATCATTCCAGACAGAGGTGATGCTGGCTCCTATCAGTGTGGAGTGGAGGCGTGGATGAGGATTGGTGAGGCCCTGGATATATCTCGTAGGTTGAGATGTCAGGATGTATTCACAAATAGGATAAGGGCCATGAAAGAAAAAGAAGTCAAAACGATGCCAGAGTACTTATACCAAGCAACTAAAATTCAAAATTTTCCATAATAGATAAGGAAGACAGTGAGAAAGTCAGGTTTTGCAGGGGAGAAGATAAGGCATTTAGTTTGGTGCATGTTAAATCTCACATCTCTATTAAACATACAAGTGGAGATACTGTCAGGACACTGGAGATGAGGGAAGAGGTCTGGACTGGGGGGTACAAATCCAGGCATCATTAGTACGTGGATTTTCTCAGTGAAAACCTTGAAAATGAAATATAGCACATGAGAAATATATAGAAATAAAAAAGAAGTCAAAGGACTGAGCCCTGTATAATCAAACTATTTTTGCTTTCTGACTTTTTTACCATTATGTTTGTCCAGTTTTTTAACATTGCCTTTATATTTCAGCAAAGAAAGACTTTTTATTTCCATTTAAAAACAAATTACAAGCAGCAGTAAATCACTTCAGGCTCACAGGGGTAAAGTAACATCCCCAAAGCCTCATGGCTAACATGTTGTGAGGCTGAGATTGGCTTCTTTGCATTCCTTACTTTAAAACCCAGAGTCTTCATTCTGACCAACATGGGGCTCTTTTTTTACTCTTCAGGAAGAAAATGTGACTTGTGTTAGCCAGAACATTTTCTATTAAAAAGAACAGATTTTCCTGAGCTAACTTACATTTGAGTCTCGCAATGGATTTTGGTTGTCATTTTAACGTAGTGTCCCCAAGCTTCAGATCAGAATCCACAAATATTGTAGGCTGAGTTCTGGGCACCAGGGTAGGCCCTTTCACATTCGTACGTTTAAACAAGTCTACAACAAGCCTCTGGGTAAGAATTTGTATCTCCCCTCCACTGAGCGGTAAACAGGGGAAGAGAGGGCAAGTCAAGGCCTCTAACAGCTATACTTGCAGCTTTGTCAACTCCAAAACGTGTAGACTTTTCCTTCTGTGTTCTTGATCAGCCCTGACCATTAATCTAGTCAGGAAGCCCTAGTTCTCTTCTGTATGCCTTACAGATCTATATCTTTATCTATATCTACACATGGAATCCATTAGGAACCTTTCCTGTCTTCCAGAACACCATTTTGTTCAATAAATAATACATCGGTCAAGGTTAAGCAATGTGCCCAAGGTCATGCAATAAATTGGTGGTGTTGTGGCAGAGAAATGAACTCTGTTCATATCTCCCGGCTCCGGGCTGTAACTTTATTCCCTCGGCTCAACTATTTCTGTGATTCTCAGGATTTGAAATACACATTTCACATTTTGTAGAAAATACCACTAGTAGGTGAGAATGCTTGAATAGTCCCTAAAGGCCATAGTGGGGTAGCTCTCATTATTACAGACATTACTTTCCAACAGGCATATTAAGGGAAACTCGCCATCTGTGCTGGGGAGTTAGGGCCTGGTTTGTGAACAGCTGTTTTGGCTAGAGTCCTGAGGAAGGTGAGCAGATCACTTCTGGGTAATGAACTAGATAATTGCTTTAAATCTGTTTTGTGATTAGGTCAGTGAGTTACTCAGGCAGGAGTCACTAAGGATGTGTTAACCCATTATGCATCTTCTTTGAGGCCTTGGGGGATTGCATATCATTAGAGGTGATTCTGAATCCCCTGCAGGACTAACTTGCCAGACAAGAGAATTCTCTCAGTGGGCTAACATTTACTGAGCATCTACTAATTGAAAAATAGCCTCATAGGTTCATAGGTTATCGTAAGCTTAAATACACTCAACCAGTAAAGGTATTTTCCTTAACCTACCTCGTTTAGCCTGAAGTGTATGAAAATTTGGTAGCAAAGTGGGTGTGCTTTAATACTCAATATATAATCTTAGCTTTGAAAATTGCCCAAACCTGGCTGGGTGCGGTGGCTCACACCTGTAATCCCAGCACTTTGGGAGACCAAGACGGGCAGATCACGAGGTCAAGAGATCAAGACCATCCTGGC
>NW_012117488.1:13298831-13304734 GCF_000951035.1 Colobus angolensis palliatus | reverse complement strand
GCCACTGTACTCCAGCCTGGGTAACAGAGTGAGACTCCATCTCAAAAAAAAAAAAAAAATTATACTGGACATGATTGAAAAAGCCCTCATAAAAACAAAGAAAAAGGTTTAAAAGAAATATTATCTCTAGCTATGAGTAATTCAAAATAAAAATGGTACAAACTACTACTCTATTTGTTTTATTATAGAATCTTAGAAGCTGAATATAATTCATTACTTATCTATTTAATCTCTTCATTTTAGACATGAGAAAAAAGATGGTGAAATAATATTAGTAATAATAATAGCTGCGACTAAAACTTATTGAGTACTTAATATGTCACAGACACTGCTATGAGTGAATTGCATATATTGGCTTATTTCATGCTTTCAATGGTGCTATAAAGTCAATGCCATTATTATTGCAGACAGAAAATTCTTGGAATTTTCTTCTCCTTCATATTTAGCAGAACCAGACTGGATACCTCCCCAATTACATATGCTGTGGGATAAGTTTTATCTTAAAACAGTTGCTGTTTAATAAATCAATAAATCCCAGCATCACTTTTGGAACACTTTGGATTCCCAGGGACTTAAATACCTGTGGTCACCTACATAATTCTAAAAATGTCACTTCCACTCACAGCTGCTCTCCTGTTACTTTTCCTTCACTCTCTACCCAAATCATCCCCATTCAAGATTGAGGAAGGATTCAAGGTGTTGCTGTAAATACAAAGTCATCTTCATAAAATGCAGAATAACACAATTATGAAAAACGGCTCCAGGCTGCTATTTTAAATAATTATTGCTTAAGAGCTATCTCTCTTCTTTTACTTTTCTGCCTCTTCCCCTATCCCATCTCTCTGTGGCAGACTCTTCTTTCTAAATTATGTGGGGTGTGTGTGTGTGTGTGTGTGTGTGTGTGTGTGTGTGAGATCTTTTTCTGTACCCCGTGGTAAATATTCAATAAATTGGTCTGCTAATCTCATGCTAAAGGGGTGGAATAAGGAGGTTGTTTGATATGGAGATTCTTCTATCTCATGGTCCAACTTTGCTTCTATCTGTTGGTGCTATGCCTAGTGAAAAAGAACAAGGAGTTTTCTCTTTCCTGAGTCCAGGTGTGGTCCTAACATTTGCAAGTAAAGATGGAGCCAGGCCTATAGTTGGCACCCCCTCCTCTCTTTTTTTCTGTCTCTGCCCCCATTCTGCACCCCAACTTCCAATTGAAGTTCCAATACCTCCACTGCTTCCACCAAACAACAATATCTTCCCCAACCTCTTAGAACTCTATACTGGGAAAAATTTGACTCACAGGTCAATGTCTGTGACATGCCCTCCTGGGCATGTCAGTTTGTCCCATGGATCCCCTGTCCTGTAGGCAACCAGAAGACGGCCAGAGTGGTATTACTTAAATATAGTTAGATCTTTCTTTATGAGACCAACCTATAGTTAACTTCAGTGGAAATGTGAGCATTTCTTTTACTGAAGGGTCAGAAAAGCACCCCAAAGCAGGACAGAGTAGAAGAAAAACGATCTGTAACTTTATGTGACTACCTGGTTGCGTAGGGGTGAGAGTGAGATGTATTATTTAGATCATTGCAGGTGATGCTTCCTTCTCTGTTTATATTTTTCTGGCTTTGAAATGAGTTGGAATGAGGAAATGAGGTCACGAAAATCTGCCCTTGGCTTTACCCAAGTCATCACTCCTGGTCCCACTGATTTATTTTTTCTAAAGAAAACTGAATCCAGTCTTCCATGATGAACACACATTCTTTTATTCATAGAATTCATTGAATTCCTTGTTTAATGACAGCCCTAATACTATTGTGCTTATAGATATTTGGTTTCTTCTTAAACATGAAGGCCACCTGCAAGCCTAGGGACTTGGGCCAATAGTTTTAGGTTTTTCATGGAATAAAAAGGAGTACCTCAGTTAACCCTGCAAGGGACATGTGTGCCCACACAACGCAAACATACACATACACACATTCACAAACACAGAAATATATATTTGCAAGAATATTTTCTGAAAGAATCTTTTATTAATGCATAATAGATTTATATAGTTTTGGGGGGGACATGTAATATTTAATTTCATATAATTTCTAAATATTGGGATATTCATTATCTTAAATACTTATGCTTTCTTTATGTTAGAAACATTTGAATTATTCTCTTTTTAGCTATTTTTAAATGTACAATAGATTATTGTAAACTACACTCAGTTTACTGATCTATTGAACACTGTGTCTTCTTTCTTCCATCAAACCATGTATTTGTATCCATTAATTAACTTCTCTTCATCACCTCTTCGCCTACCCTCCCTGGCCTCTAGTAATCACCATTCTACTCTCTGTCTTCATGGTACACACTTTTTAAGTTACCACATATGAATGAGAACATGTGATATTTGTCTTTCTGGGCTTGACTTATTTCACTTAACATAATGACCTCCAGTTCCATCTATGTTGCTGGAAATAACAGACCTTCATTCTTTTGGTGACTCAATAATATTCCATTGTGTATATATGCTTCGTTTCCTTTATCCATTCATCCACTGGTGGCACTTCGGTTGATTTCATATTTTGGCTATGGAAATAGTGCACTTGGAAGAACTTTTACCTACTCATTCATTTTCCTAATTTTATATTCTGAGGGATGGGAGTTTACTTTGAGCAAGAACAACTTATGGAGAGAGATCAGAAACACACGAAATGGCAAGATAAACTCAGCCACAGGGGAAAAAAACAAAAAACAAAAAACACCACCTCTATCACAGGTACAGAGCATGGAGACTAGAAACATGGAAAAGAGACAATAGCTGATATGAAGTTGAATGCTTTTGGATATGAATAGGTTCTGGAAAATGTTGGAAACTTGGCTATAGACATTGCTTTTCAATAATCTTAAGGCAATATTTGTTTGTCTTATACTTTTAATTGTATAATTAAAAGAAATTGCACATTTTAGACAATGACATTAGATAACCTTGACTAGTTATTTATCATGTGATTCCCTAGGTGACACTGAGATTTATTCTGGACAGTTACCTGGCTGTGACCCCATACATCCTTACCCATAGACATAGATATGCATTTATATTGTTAAATGAAGATCATTATACATATCTGTAGTTAAACGAATCCACAAGATCTTTCTTCCCATTTTCTTAGCAAAATAAGCAAGCTTCCAATCCAATGGTAGTACGATCCCTTAAATCATAAGCACGCTGGCCACAGGACTCCCCATTTACTGCCATCCCCTTTTCCAACAATCACTTTTTAGTCTCTGCTCTTGTAGTAGAAAATAATCTAGAACTCAAAAAAGGTACATTTAAAATGTGTTCATTCATTTATTTCTGCAATACTTAATGAACACCTATCAAGTGGCAAACACTGCTCTAGATACTGGAGTTATAGGAGCAAACAAACAAAATAAAACAACAACACACCTGCTCTCACCAAGTTTCCATAATCAAAGAACTTTGTGTTATCTTGCCTCAAGTTCAAAGCCTTCTTACTCTGCTTCTTAATAATCTGAAACCCATTGTTCTTCAAAGGTGGGTTTTCTTGCTTTTGGGAGATGCACCTGTGAGTAAGTGAGGGTAGCAGGAAGGGCTAGGGAGCAGCTCACCTGTGATCTGAATGCTGCTGAAGCCCAGTCCATCTCATACACTGGGCAAGGCAATTCCCAACGGCTAAGGGCAATTTCCTTGTGAGAGAAGCAGATGGTGGTTGCAGGAACTGGGGCACGTTCCCTACTCCTGCGAAGAGGATCTGAGTGGAACACTGCAGGATTCACTGCCTCAGACTCAAGAGTAGAAGAAACCTCAAATATAGATCCTGCGTGCTAATACTCCAAGAGGTTCTATCATTGAGATCCACATACTCTTACACTTACTGTCTGCTCGTATGGCATTAGAAGTAACCAATTCCTTAGGATTTGTAGGCTCTGCATCAAATAGTTTGCTTATTCTTCAACACACTTTTTAGCTTTAAGGAATAACATTAGATATGAATAAGGAATAATTCTAACTCAGTTCACCTTTCCACTCTATTTCCAAGCCTAGCTGTCTTCTTAGGTCATTATAGGTGTTTGACATTTGACACATTAATTCTGCAACACGTGAGACAAGAGACTATCTCTATTTTAAAAATTATACTACTGTGTATATACCAAATACTGTACCTTAGTCTTGAGTTAATACATTTAGTTCTAATCATACAAAGGGAAAAAGAAGGGCGATAATACTCCATCATATTTAACTTTAGTGAGAGCCCACTTAAAATATTTCTACCTTTTAAGAATAAGGCATTGGTTTTGGCTGGGCACGGTGGCTCAGGCCTGTAATCCCAGCACTTTGGGAGGCCAAGGAGGGCAGATCTTGATCAGGAGATCGAGACCATCCTGGCTAACACAGTGAAACTCTGTCTCTACTAAAAAAAAAAAAAAAAAAAAGGGCCGGGTGTGGTGGCAGGCGCCTGTAGTCCCAGCTACTGGGGAGGCTGAGTCAGGAGAATGGCATGAACCCAGGAGGCGGAGCTTGCAGTGAGTCGAGATTGCACCACTGCACTCCAGCCTAGGCGACAGAGCAAGACTCCATCTCAGAAAAAAAAAAAAGAATAAGGCATTGGTTTTAATAGATTCATTTTTCTGTTTAATCTGAGTTCACAGAAAAATGGTTTTGCTGAATAAGGAAAATAAAACTCCAAGGTTATCTGCAAAATTCCAACCACCCGAGGTGTTACCCACAGTTTCCAGGCTAATGTGAAGCTCACAGGCTTGATTCTTTTTTAAGGGAGAATTAATAAAATGCAATGAAAAGTGTCATTTTGTAAATGTATCTTTATTTAAAAGAAAGATTCAAGATGTGTTTTTGTGATTTATTGACTTGTATTCTAGACATAAAGTATTCTTTAAGGGTCTTGGTCTTGATTTCTTATGCCCCTTTCTGCAAGTAAGACTTTGGAAATTCAGTTGCTTCACCTTCTCCGGGTGGCTCTTTCTACCCTCTGTGACTTGCCTGAGTTCATTCCCTTGGGACCTGCATCAGCCCATCTATTTGTTTACCAGTGGACAGGGCTACCTGACAGGTTCCCTGCAAAAAGTGAGCTTCTCTCTTCTCAGAAGGCTGTTTGATCCTATCACAAGCCTTGCCATCTGTTGAATAAATATAGGCGAGGGAAAGTTCAAAGTATCAGCACATGTGAAAACAGCCAGGCTGCTCGGCTTGGAGCCCTGCAATTCAAATGGCCCTTGAATAATTTTATGCCATTTGCAAAAGTTTTATTGAGCATGAAGTCTAGCAAGCATTGAATTTTCAAGTTTGCTTTTCTGACTTTTTCCCAAAAAATGAACGGGGGTAATTTTCTTGGTGAAAGCTCCTGTCAGCCTTTTATGTTTCCTTATCTGTTCCATACTCCTTCTTGTATTAGTTAAAAAAGAAAAAAGAAGAAGAAACTTTAAGGGCCTAGTCTTTAGGAGTGAAGGGAAAAAAACTAAACCAGTTCCTTAGGTCCCATTTCATGAGTGGAAATTTGAAGACCTCTTCCAGGTTTCTTGGTTTGTCTTTCGCTATTATTTAAAAGTGACATGTTCTATGTGACTATAATAACAATATTTAGAGGCAGAATTAAATAGTGCATATGAACACTGCAGTGCAAGAGGCTCATTGTTTCATCAACACTTTTATTTCACTTTTTTATATTGGATACATTTAGGGTAAGTTTTATCCTGATGCATCACTTAACTGATTTTTTTTACCATTTTCCTTGTGGAGCTGTCAATGCCAGCACACAAAAAATGAATAAAATGAGAAATGTAAGCCCAAATAATCACACTGAAGCAGGATGTTAGAGGGGTCAGCATCTACATCTGCTCCCAACCTTAGTCTCTCTGCCTTAATTTTTTTTTTTTTTTTTTTT
>NW_012117488.1:13286726-13298592 GCF_000951035.1 Colobus angolensis palliatus | reverse complement strand
ACAGAGTCTTGCTCTGTAGCCCAGGCTGGAGTGCAGTGGCACAATCTCGGCTCACTGAAACCTCCCTGTCCTGGGTTCAAGCGATTCTCCTGCCTCAGCCTCCCAAGTAGCTGGGACCACAGGCGCGTGCCACCACCCGTGCTAACTTTTTGTGTTTTGTTTTTAGTAGAGACAAGGTTTCACCATGTTAGCCAGGATGGTCCTGATCTCCTGACCTCGTGACCCACACGCCTTGGCCTCCCAAAGTGCTGGGATTACAGGCGTGAGCCACCGCACCCGGCCCCCTTCATTTTTATTTTATTTATTTATTTATTCATTTATTTATTTTGAGATGGAGTCTTGCTCTGTCGCCCAGGAGGGAGTGCAGTGACGCGATCTCGGCTCACTGCAAGCTCCACCTCCCAGGTTCACGCCATTCTCCTGCCTCAGCCTCCAGAGTAGCTGGGACTACAGGTGCCCGCCATCATACCTGACTAATTTTTTGTATTTTTAGTAGAGACGGGATTTCACCGTATTAGTCACGATGATCTCAACTTCCTGGCTTAGTGATCCACCCGCCTCAGCCTCCCAAAGTGCTGGGATTACAGGTGTGAGCCACCACACCCGGCCAGCCCCCTTAATTTTTAAAGTACCTTTTTTTATATGACTTGTGGAGCAAGAACAACAAATTTTCAGTCAAGTAATGCAGGGGTGATATCTGTTACTCCTTCTTATTTTTCAGAGACTTGGCCTTTCCACTGTTATTTCATCTTTGCTTTCATAGTTAAATATAAAACATTTTGTAGAAAAGGCTATTGGCTGCTCTACCATCTCTGGCAGTCAGATACAGTGTTTCATGCAAGGAAAACAGAGAACATTTTGTGAATACTTTACTATGCCAGACACTGTTTTAAGCACTTAATAGCTATTTAATCTAATTATCACAACAATTTATGAAGACATGTGTAGTAAACCAAGACACAGAGAGCTTAAGTCACTTGCCTTATGTTATATAGCTAATAAATGGCAGAGTGAGAATTAGAACATAAATAGTCCAATATAGTAGATTTCTTCTCCCCCAACCCCACCCTCACCTCCAAGTATAATATTTTATTTGCTGTTGGTAAAGTCAATTGCATCTTTTCATTCCATCTTCCTTTCCTGCACACTTCATTTCATGTCAGGCAGCATTGAAATCATCCAGGACATTTTGGAAACCTGCTAAGAAAAAGTTGAACCGGAGATACATTTAAATAGGAGTTTAGTGTGTATTTACGTGGTTTATACTTAACACTGTGACACAGAGGTGCAAAGTCAGAGGTCAGGATGCAATGCAACATGTCTATTCCATTACACTAGACACCACAGCATCCAATGATACACACTGCTAAAATACATCATAGGCAGAAGGAACAGGTATAATATGTATGTAAATGGAATCATGTCCTCCAAACCTTACAGCTCATAAATTACATAAATTTGATACAATTTTTTGCAAATTTGACAGCATCCTAAATAGTTATTTTACATTCCCATTAGTACGTTGTGAAGGTGAAATAATTTTTCTTTTTTTTTTCTTTTTTTTTTTTTTAAGATGGAGTCCCGCTCTGTTGCCCAGGTGGGACTGCAGTGGCACAATCTCGGCTCACTGCAAGCTCCGCCTCCTGGGTTCACACCTTTCTCCTGCCTCAGCCTCCTGAGTAGCTGGGACTACAGGCACCCGCCACCACTCCCAGCTAATTTTTTTGTATTTTTAGTAGAGATGAGGTTTCACTGTGTTAGCCAGTATGGTCTCAATCTCCTGACCTCATGATCTGCCCGCCTCGGCCTACAAAAGTGCTGAGATTACAGGCATGAGTCACTGCACCCAGCCAATAATTTTTCTAGTATTCAAAATAAGAAACATATTTTGATCAACTATGCCAAAAGAAAGACTAAATTATTTTTCTAGACTGCTGTGGTCTGAATGATTTGTCTCCCCAAATTTCATATTTGGAAACTTAATCCCCAATGTGATCGTAATAAGAAGTGCGAATTTTGGGAGGTGATTAGGTCATGAAGGCTCCAACTTCATGAATAGGATTTACACCATTATGAAAGATCCCTGATGGGCTCCTCCACCATTCGAGGACACATAGAAGGCATCATCTATGAGGAGTGGGCTCTCCACAGACATTGAGTCTGTTGACATCTTGATGACTTTCCAGCTTCCAGAACTGTGAGCAGTAAATTTCTGTTGTTTATAAATTACCCAGTCTAAGATATGTTGCTACAGCAACTAGAACAAACTAAGAGATTGATTGAAAGAAGTGGGCTGCTTCTCTAAGAAGTACCTAAAAATGTGGAAGCAGCTTTGGAACTGTGTAATAAACAGAGACCAAAACAGTTTGCAGGTGCATGCTAAAAGCAGCCTACATTACTGTGAGCAAAGCATTAAGAGTGGATTTGGTGATAGCTCAAAAGAAAAGGAGAGCTGTAGAGAAAGCCTCAGTCTTCTTAAAGTTTACCTAAGTGGTAGTGATGAGAATGTTGTAGAAATGTGAATGGTAAAGAACATTCTGATGAGGTCTTGGATGGAAATGAGGAACATATTATTGAAAACTGGAGGAATCGTGATGCTTTTTACAAAGTGCCAAATGATGTGGCTGAATTGTATTCATGTCCTTGTGTTTTGGGGAAGGCAGGGTTTGTGGGTGATGAAATTGGATATTTGGTGAAAGTAACATCTAAGCCAAGTGTTCAGAGTGTGGTATGGCCTCTATTGACTGCTTATTGTAAAATGCAGGAAGGAAGAAATAATTTAAATATGGAATTTATAATCAAAAGGAAAGCAGAATCTAAAAATTTGGAAAATTCTCATTTTGTAAAAAATGAGAACATGAGTTCAGGAGAGAACACCTAGGGTGTGGCCAAGCGAAAGTCTGATTACAAGATTAGGATGGATAGAAGGAAGGCAGATGCTATTCATCAAGACAATGAAAGAATGGCCCTGAAAGCATTTTGGAGATCTATGGGTCTGCCTTGCTCATCACAGGCCCGGAAGGCCAGGGCCATGGGGGAAGAAAGATTCTAAGGATCCCCATCCTGAAATCCAGTGCAGTATTTATTGGTCCAAGTGTGACTGGAGCTCCACCCCCAGAGGACATAGGTGGTAAATCGTGGTGACCATCACGTGGTAGTAATTATGCAGGTGCTCAGAATGCCTGAACTGTGGAGGCATGGCTACCTCCACCTCCACTTCAAAGGATGCCATGGAGGGCCTTGGGGCTCAGACAGTGAACTGCTACAGGTCCAGGGTCACTGCAGAGAGCCCCCACTAGGGTAGCACTTAGTTGAATTGTGGGTGCAGGGTCACCCCCATGACCCCAAACTTGTAGAATCATGGGTATGAGATTCCAGGCTGGGGAGAGCTACAGGCACCAGAGTTCAACCTCTGAGAGCTGCCATATGGGCTTTGCCCAGAAAAGACACCAGATCAGTGGCTGGATCCTTGGGGGCCCATCCCCTGCCTCAGTGATTCCAGAACGCAGGACACGGAGTCAAAGAAGACTTCTCAAGCCTTAATATTTCATGGATTTCTTTGTCCTGTTGGATTTTATACTTGCTTGATTTTGTTAGGAAGTGGGGCATTTGGAAGGTGATTAGGTCATGGGGGCTCAGCCTTCATGAATGGGATTAGTGCCCTTATAAAAAATGCCCAAGGCAGTTTATTCAGTTCTGCGTGTGAGGTTAAGAGCGAGAAGACAGCTGTCTATGAGGAAGTGGGTTCTTATCAGACACCAGATTTTCTGGTGCCGTGGACTTTTCAGCCTCCAGAACTGTGAGAAATAAATTCCTGTGGTCTACAAATTACCCAGTCTAAGATATTTGGTTACAGCTGCCAAAACAGACTAAGACACACAACCTCGTAGAAAATGCTATAGAAAAGACTAGGAAATGGTAACCAAATGTATGCAGTAAAAGAAAAAAAAAATAGGGAAAACAGCATGATGAAAGTATGTTTCAGGTAAATAATCAAATCATGCTGCTTTTCTAGATTTTATATGTAAGCTTCTGTAAATTTGTAACTGTTCATTTCTTCTTACATTTGAAAGTAATATTTACTTTTGTAATTCCTATTCTATGTTCTTTCTTAGTTTTCAGGGCAGAAGTGAAAATTTATTAAAAAGGTTTAGAACAGTAAGGAAAGGGAAGGGCAGGGAACGTGGGAGGGAGGGAGGGAGGAAGCAAAGAAGGAAGGAAGGCAGGCAGGCAGGCAGGCAGGCAGGCAGGCAGGCTTGGAAGAGCACCAGTGGGTGACTTGAGAAACCAAGCGCATTTTTTCTTGCTTTTTGAAGAACTCGCAAATCTGTAGTAGCTTCTAGTTGACAGGGTTAAACATAAGTTTGCTGAGAGGATCAACGTATACTTATGTACACATATTTTATAACATGTGGCATGGGATTAACATGTAGGATAATCATTAATTTTCAGATCTTTTTCTTGTTTTCTGTTTAGAGTATTACTTAGAGAGACAATGGGGTTTCCTTAACTTACTTATCCCAGGAAGAATCTGGAAGATCTCTCAATGTGAATCTTTTAGGCATACCAAAGAAAAAAAAGGATTCCCTAATTCCGCAACAAAATCTGATAAACCTGTGTTATAATGTTTTGTGGTGAGATTTCTGGGATTTGGAAGTGTTTGAAATGGTGGTACTGGAAATAAAGATGAAGAAGGGATTTCAAACATTTGCAGCTATGGACTACGTAGCAAATACTCAATAGATGTAAACAGTTTAGAAAACATTTTGTTTTATCTTGTTATCTATTCTTTGTCTTGTCTACTGGAATAGGCTGGGTATGGGTCTGAACATTTTTGGAACAATCTAGAATACATGTATTATTCAAATAAGTATGTGTTTATTATACATAGACATCATCCCAGGTGCTGGGAATACAGCAATGAACAATTAGACCAGGTATTTTCATTCTTAGAGTTAATACTCAGGGAAGAAGATGGGCAATCAAGAAGGATTCCTTATGTGGTGATCAGGGGCAGGGTTCAGGCTCAGTGGACTCAGATCCTTACGTATAGCCTATTTGAAACTTTCTTATATGACCATCCACATAATAAGCCATGTCTAGAGAATGTTTAGATGAAGATGCACACATTGTGTCATCAAAATCACAGTAGCAAACAAAAATCTTGCCTGGGCCGGTGAGGAATGACAGGAGGTGCAATGTATACCTTTGCTTCACACCTGACTTCCTCCTGGACTCTTTACACCTTTGTAGATCCATGGTGCTATATAGAACACATGTCGGATCTTATATAGAATTTTAGCTTTCTTCCTATATTCAAAAATAAGTGAGACTCGAGTCCTGCGTCTCTCACCTTATCACTTTTCTCTGCATTATCTGAGAGGGAAATTGCAGTAGCACACCATTTATTGTAAGACTGAGATCAACTGCAAAGCCAAGCCTCCACTATCTGAAATACTGAGATAATATTATCGCATAGTGAGCGAATAGTCTGTCATCTTACAGCAAGCTCCAGACCTGCACACGGGATAGTAGAAATACTAGTTGATGGAGAATGTGCCCTCTACCATGGCTTTTCTAGGCAGACTCAGAAAGTGTAGACAGTCATAAGGAAATTTCCTGACATCATTCTTTGTGAAGAAAGATGAGAGATACAGGACAAATCTAATTTTTTCTCTTGAGTTTCTTATATTATCCTCCCTCTTGTAATGTACAATTGTACTGATGATATTATATTATAATAATAAAAGTGCATGTATGTCATTAGTGAATACCGGTGATGGAGAATATAATAATCTTTTCCAAAATTACAGTTATTAGTGAGGAAATAATTCTTAAAAGTAATACATATGGAAAGTAATAGGAAGGAAGGAAGGAGAGAGGAAAGAAAAAGGAAGGAAGGATGGAAGGAAAGAAGGAAGGAAGGAAGGAAAGAAAGAATGAGACAGGAAGAGAGAAAGAGAGAAAGAGAAAGAAAAGAAAGAAAGAAAGAAAGAAAGAAAGAAAGAAAGAAAGAAAGAAAGAAAGAAGGAAGGAAAGAAGGAAAGAAAGGAAGAAAGAAAGAAAGGAAGAAAGAAAGAAAGAAAGGAAGGAAGGAAGGAAGAAAGGAAGGAAGGAAGGAAGGAAGGAAGAGGAAAGAAGGAAAGAAGAGGCTGGGTGCAGTGGCTCATGCCTGTAATCCCAGCACTTTGGGAGGCCAAGATGGGCAGATCACGAGGTCAGAAGATGGAGACCATCCTGGCTAATGCGGTGAAACCCCGTCTCTACAAAAAATACAAAAAATTAGCTGGGCCTGGTGGTGAGCACCTGTAGTCGCAGCTACTGGGGAGGCTGAGGCAGGAGAAAGGTGTGAACCTGGGAGGCGGAACTTGCAATGAGCTAAGATCGTGCCACTGCAATCCAGCCTGGGCGACAGAGTGAGACTCCATCTCAAAAAAAAAAAAAAAAGAAAGAAAGAAAAAGAAAAAGAAAAGAAAAGAAAAGGAAGAAAGAAAGAGAGAAAGAGAGAAGAGGAAAGAGAGTGAGAGAGAAAGAGAAAGAGAGAGAGGGAGGGAGGTAGGGAGGATGGGAGGTGAAACATAGAAGAAAGAAAACTTGTTTAATAGAAAATTGAGAGAATGCAATTTACACATCAATGAGCCATCATATTTTATCTTACAAACTGTTGAAGAATTTAAAACACACACAATGTTTTCCCTAGCTATGTGTAAAATGTGCCCCAAATTTAGTGGTGTAAAGGATGGATCATTTTATCATTATGCTCATGGATTCTGTGGGTCAGGTGTTCAAAACAAGGCACAGCAGGGACAGCTTCTCTCTGCTCCACAGTGTCCAGGTGCTCAGCTGGGAAGACTCATTCACTAGCAGGTCTGTTTGTTGCCAGTGAATGCTTGTTTTCTGGAATCTCAGATTGGGCTGTCAACCGAACCCCTATATACGGCCTCTCCATGTGACTGTTCGGTTTTCTCACTACATGGTGGCTGTTTTCCAAAACCAAGTGTCCCAAGAAAAGTTAAATCGAAACTCTCTCTGTTTATGCTCTGGCCTTGGAAACCAGCCTGCATTGCTTTTGCTAGTCATGAGTTCCCCTAATATCATGAGGAGAGAAGATAGCCTTGATTTCTTTAGGAGAGGACTGTCAAAGTCACATGCTAAGAAGAATGTGGGGACATTTTGCAGCCATTTTGGAAAATACAATCAGCCACACATACTAATCATGAATTTTGATGAGGATTCAGGGAAATGAGAGGAATTACAAGTTAGTACTCTCTGTCTGGGAAATGGATGTATGTAGCAGAAGCCTTAAAATGGACATATCTTTTGACAAAATAATTCTAGATTTTGAAGTACTAAATCTGAAAGAAATGATCATGGTTGTTTTTATAAACTACACATGCCATGACTCAGCAGCCTATGAGTAGTTTACTCTTGTTTGATCATATGTGAATAATTGTAGAACAAACTTCTAAACTGTAGAATGATGCTACGGCTTGAACGTTTGTGTTCCTCCAAAATTCATGTTGAAACTTATTCTCCTATGCAATGGTATTAAGAAGTGGGGCCTTTAGCAAGTGATTGGGTAATAAGGGTTCCTCCCTCATGAATGGTATTGAGGCCCATGTGAAAGAGGCTTCACACAGGGGTCAGCCCTCTCTTGTTCTTTTGCCTTCTGCCATGTGAGGGCACAAGCTTCCCCCTTCTGCCACAGGTGGATGCGGCAACAAGGTGCCATCTTGGAAGCAGAGAACAGCCCTCATCAGACACCGAACCTGCTGCCACTTTGATCCTAAATGTTCCAGCCTCTAGATCTGTGAGGAAATACATTTCTGTTTAAAATGACCCAGTCTCATGTATTTGTTAGAGCAGCACAAATAGATGAAGACAGTTGGCCATAAGATTTAGCCCCGTTAGAATGTTGTTGTCCCCACTAAAGTTTTCTGGAGGGTCCTAAAGGTGTGTCCCACAGTGACCATAAGCGAATCTGTTAGCACAGTCCCCACCAGCTCCCCACCATGTTCCTGTTCTTAGGTGCATTCAGTGAGGCACGCTTTAAACACTTGGTAATGATGAAGGTGGTACAGTGAGTTGTTGCAATTATTTTCACTATGCCTTTCTGAACATTCTACATTTTCTATAGTGAATTCATTTGTAATCAGAAACATAGTTATTGAAAAGGAATGAGATTTCGCTTCTGATCTTATCCTCATTTGTCAACGGTAAAAGATGTTTTGACTTTGTACTTTATACTGCCCTTGCCAGAGGAAATCATATATGGATAGATGAGATAGGTAGACAGATAGATAGACAGGTACAGATATTTACCTTATAAATAAATCTTTATAGGTTTCTCTACATCAACCTATGTAGACTTATTACCTAATCATATGTATGTGTATATTTGTGTATATGTATATGTATGTGTGTATAGGTATATGACACGTATATCTTTCTAACTGATCCCCCTCACAACAGTCTTGTCCATTTCAACCTGTGTTTCAGACCATATCCAGCCAGAAAAAAAGTGTTCTGAAAATGTAAGTTTAATCACATCATATCCCTGTTTAAAGTCGTTCATTATCACTGGGATGCAGAGCACCTTTCCTCCACAGCCTGCATTCTTTGCTAGAATCTGCTCCCGACTTGCCGCTTCCCTCCTACCTCTTCCCACCACCTGCACTGCCACAAACCACCCAATATACGTGTAGAATGGCTGTCTTTCGGAAATAATTTGTGCTTTAAAAATTCCTGCACTTTGTCAGCTTCTAGATGTACTTCACTTGGCCCATGCTACATTTTAAAAATAATTTTCTTTGTTGCTAATGTTAATAAATTGGGACATATTACATTAAAAAATAACTATTTTTTAGATTTCCTTGGAATCTGATACATTGGCTTTGCATTGCCAGGGCCTCCTTGGGATGCGCACGGGATTTCCAGATTACAACAATGGTCATCACTCGTGATGGCCCCTTACCAACGTATGCCACTAACGCACACCACATTCCTAGCCCCATACACGTAGATGTTTGTGACCCTGCCAAAAATGAGAATTATTCTCCCTGAATTTTCACCTGAATGTTTGACGTTATTTAGAAGAAATGTAAATGTCACATTTTGTTTTGGTTAAGAAAGAATTAAAATCAGTTTCTCGATCCTAAGAAACTATGATGTTTATAAAATAAATTTAATGTTTTCTTTAGTCATTCTTTTCAGTACTTCTTATAGCCTTTTAAGCTCCACTTTTCAATTGAGCACTTTGTTACATATTTTCTTGCACTGCTTACTAATTTTCTCATAGTGTTAGTTCTGATCCTCCTTCCAGACTCAAAACTCATTGACAGCAGGAGCCATGTCAGGATACTTATACTTAGAAAAGCTCTCAGTAAATATTGGTTGATGAAGTGATAGAATGTATCATTCTAACACAGGAAGATATCCTGGGAGAATGGTAGCCTGGTCACTGACAAGATTCATTTAGGACAAGTCAGCCTTTCCTATGCCACAGCTCTTCAGGAAAGGCTGTTATCTACTCCCATAAAGCAAGAGAGAGAAAAATAAGCTTTTATATGTTGGAACCTAAATCTTTCTTCCTGCATTCATTTTCAACATGGAAACTTCTCAAGATAAAAAGAGCACCATAGATTCTCTCCTTCCATGGAGAAAAAACCCGAGTGAAAAACTCTCCGTGGGTTCAATGCTACCTCTCTCTGATGTCACCACGATTTGCATGCCAAAGGGAAGCCTGCAGGCAGAGTGGCCTTCTCTGGGGTGGGTGCAATCCAGAACTGGAAACTGACAGGTCTTGGTGGGGATGCAGAGAAGGCTGGCTCTGCAACACCGCTGGCACTGTCTCCAGGCTCTGCAGAAGCTGGGAATCCCCAGGGCAGGCAAGGAGCCTGAAGTCAGAAAGGTTGCCATTTGTAAAACCAAAGTCACGGCAGAGAGGAGTTCCTGCTTTAGGAAAATTAACTGGTTGAGGGGATCACAGTCAGAATAATTAAACACTTCTGCTTTGTGCCTTACTTCCCAGTTGACAGAAAGTACTGTAATTTTAGAATCATTTTCTTCTCTCAGATGAAGATATGTTTAAGAGCGAGGTGACAGTTTTCATATGGATGTACAGATTTCTAAAGACAACATCTTTACAGCTACCATGTGTGAAAAATGTATTTGCCAAATTAGAGGTAATTAAATTAGTAAGGAGGCATCTGACCTCAGAAAAGAATGCAAATGACAGTTTCCAGTGTGAATTCATTTTCATTGAGACAAGGATATCTTCCTTTTCTCTTTGGCTTGAATGAACATACTGGCCAATAACAACAGATTTATTACTCATGAGTGAAGTAAAGGCCTGCCAAGATTCAAAGCAAGCAAATGAGGAAAATGACAGGACAACGGACAAATATTTTAGTTATCTTTGGTCATAGGTGATAGGATTTGTATACATTCCATGAATAATCCAAATATTAAAAATAAACTCATTTCATGTGTGACTAAATGATGAAATAAACTAAATTTTCTCTTTCTAGAATAACTTCTCAAAACAGATACCTTCATAGACTGACATATGTACGGGTATATCCTCTCCTTCTCACATGAAGCCTACATTAATACATTTATGTTTGTGTGGCTTTGTGAGAAAAACAAGCGTATCAAATGGCAGGTGGTAGCAAAGAGAGAAAAGTGAAGAAAGGGGCTGGGCACGGTGGCTCACGCCTGTAATCCTAACACTTTGGGAGACTGAGGTGGGCAGATCACAAGGTCAGGAGATCGAGACCATCCTGGCTAACACAGTGAAACCCCATCTCTACTAAAAATACAAAAATTAGCCGGGCGTGGTGGCGCACCCTACGTGTAGTCCCAACTACTCAGGAGGCTGAGGCAGGAGAATCACCTGAACCTGGGAAGCAGAGGTTGTGGTGAGCCAAGATCGCGCCACTGCACTCCAGGCTGGGCTACCGAGGGAGATTCCGTCTCAAAAATAAATAAATAAATAAATAATAAAGTGAAGAATGGGCTTAGATCCGGGTTTCTCAGTATTGACACGATTGATGTCCAAGCTCGGATCATTATTTGTTGTGGCAGACTGATTTGGTTTGGCTGTGTCCCCACTGAAATCTCATTTTGAATTATAGCTCCCATAATTCCCACATACTGTGGAAGGAACCCGGTGGGAGATAATTGAATCGTGAGGGCAGTTTCCCCCATACTGTTCTCGTGGTAGTGAGTAAATCTCACTAGACTTGATGGTTTGATAAGGGGTTTCCAGTTTCCCTTGGCTCTCGTTCTCTTTGGTCCCAGACCATTTAAGACACCCCTTGCTCTTTCGCCATGATTGTGAGGCCTCCCCAGCCATGTGGAACTGTGACTCAATTAAACCTCTTTCCTATATAAATTACCCAGTCTTGGGTATGTCTTTATTAGTAGCATGGGAACAGACAAATACAGTGGCTGTCCCGTGCATTGTAGGATGTTTAGGAGAATTTCTGGTCTCTACTCACTAGATGCCAGTAGCTTCCCCTGCCCTCATTTGTGACAATAAAAAATGTCTTTAAACATTGTCAAGTGGGGTCAAAATCACCCTCACTTGCGACTCACTGGCTTAGATGAGCCAGTCCTAGCCCAGTGTTTTTTCTTCTCCCCACAGAATGGTTTTTACTAAATTTCCAATGGAAGCTATTGGAATGTTGTTGTGGCCTGATCTCATTCTTCATGTGTAAGAAAACCCCTGGCCAGGCGCAGTGGCTCAGGCCTGTAATCCCAGCACTTTGGCAGGTGAGGCGGGTGGATCACGAGGTCAGGAGATGGAGACCATCCTGGCTAACACGGTGAAACCCCGTTTCTACTAAAAATACAAAAAAAAATT
>NW_012117488.1:13283813-13285976 GCF_000951035.1 Colobus angolensis palliatus | reverse complement strand
ATCTCTAAAAAAATAAAATAAATACAGTGATGGCAATGACCACTATGGGAGATTTTAACTGGATGAATTTCTTGTGGAAAATCACTAAAAACGGGTAACATTTAGAAGACATACAAGTTTCCAAAAGACAGTATTAATGTTCTCTGTGCACATTAGGATATAAAGACCAATGGGCCCTGCAGGACGTTTAATAAACTATTCAATAAAAGGCCTTAAATGTCAAGCACAGGGATTTGCAAATAGAGAGCTATTAGTTTGTGAAGAAAACACTGCATTATAAAAACGTTGTAGGAATACATATACATATATGTATACGTACCTATGCATACATATACATATTCCTACAATATCTTTTCCAGGTAATAAAAGAGAATAGAATATGAGACATTATATAACACATGTATTATATATACATATATTATATATTTATGTATATGTATAATGTCTCACATTCCATTCTTTTTCATCTGAATTTTTATGTTTTAAATTTAGCGATCTTTAACTCACTAATCTTATATTTGAATGTTTCCAAAGAACTTTTAAACCCATCCCAATGGGTTCTTAATAAGTTTCTAAAATTTATTTTTAATTGATGCATAAGAATTGTGTATATTTATGGAGTACAATGTGATATTTTGATGCTGGCTTTGTAAAATGAGTTTAGATGTACTTCTTCAATTTTTTGAGATAGTTTGAGAAGGGTTAGTATTAGTTTTATAAATCTTGGTAGAATTCGCTATGAAGCCATCTGTTCTTTTCTTTGGTAGGAGATTTTGTTATCATTATTATTCATTCAAGTCTCCTTATTCCTTATTCATCTGTTCAAATTTTCCATTTTGTTTTATTCAGTCTTGGCAGGTTGTTTACATCTAAGAACTTATTTATTTTTCCTGGGTTATTCAACTTTGTGTGTAACTCTAATTATTCATAGCAGTCTCATTATATTTTGTATTTCTGTAGTAATATTCGTAATATCTTCTCTTTCATTTCTGATTTTATTTATCTGAGTCTTTTTTCTTTGCTCTTTAGTCTTGTGAAAAGTTTGTCAATTTTGTTTATCATTTCAAAGGACCATTTGTAGTTTAATACGTCTATTATATTGTCTTTCTTGTCTCTTTTTCATTTATATCTGCTCTGATATTTATCGTTTCCGTATTTCCACTGACTTCAGACTTAGTTTGTTCTTCTTTTTCTAGTTTTTTGAGGTGTACTATTATTTATTTTGATCTTTCTTTTTTGATGTAGGCATTTAATCCTATAAACTTCAATTTTAGAACTACTTTTGCTGCATCCCATAAGTTTTGACATCTTGTGTTTCCATTTTCATTTGTCTTAAGATTTTTTTAATTTTACTTTTAATTTTTTTCTTTGACCCATTGGTTGTGGTGAACATTTTGTGTAAGTTCCATGTATTTATGTATTTGCCAAGACTTTTCCTGTTACTGATTTCTACTTTTATTTCATTTGTAGACAGATTTCAAGCTTTCTTTTTTTTTTGGAGATAGAGTCTCACTCTGTTGCTCTGTCATTCAGGCTGGAGTGCAGTGGTGCAATCTCAGCTCACTGCAAGCTCCACCTCCCAATTCACACCATTCTCCTGCCTCATGCTCCAGAGTAACTGGGACTACAGGTGCCTGCCACCACAGCCGGGTAATTTTTTTTGTAGTTTTAGTAGAGACGAGGTTTCACTGTGTTAGCCAGGATGGTCTCAATCTCCTGACATCGTGATCTGCCCACCTCAGCCTCCCAAAGTGCTGGGAATACAGATGTGAGCCAACACGCCTGGCCGATTTCGGGCTTCTTAAATTTCTTAAAACTTGTTTGTGGCCTAACATGTGATCTTCCCTGAAGAACGTTTCATGTGCACTTTAGAAGAATGTGTATCCTACTGCTGCTGGATGGAATTTTCTGCATTTATCTGTTCGGTATATATGGCCTAAAGCGTTGTACAAATCCACTATTTCCCTACTGATTTTCTATCTAAATAATTTATCCATTGTTGAAAGTAGGAGTCTTGAATTCATCTATTATTATATTCTTGCAGTGTATCTCATACTTCAGATCTATTAATTTTTGCTTTACATGTTTAGGTGCTCTGATATTGGGTATACACATACTTAAAATTCTTATGTCCTCTTGATGAATTAACCTCTTTATCGTAAT
>NW_012117488.1:13280883-13282858 GCF_000951035.1 Colobus angolensis palliatus | reverse complement strand
GGGGTTTCACCATATTGACCAGGCTGGTCTCAAACTCCTGACCTCATGATCGACCCACTTTGGCCTCCCAAAGTGCTGGGATTACAGGCGTGAGCCAACACGCCCAGGCTATCTTTCTAAATCAATCCAAATAACGCTTTTAAGCAGTCTTGTAAGGCCAGTCTCCTGGTGATGAACTCTCTCAGCTTATTTGTCTTTGAATATCACTGTCTCTCCTACATTTACGGAGGATAGTTTTACTGGGCAAAATATTCTTGATTGGTTTTCTTTTCGAATTTTGTATATGTCCCTTTACTGTCTTCTTGGTTGCAAGCTTTCTGTTGAGAAGTCTACTGATAGCCTTATGGAATATTCTTTCTATGTGACAAGTTTCTCCTCTCTTCCTTTACTCAAGAGTCTCTTTTCTGTATTTCTTGATTTTTGACAATTTGATTATAATGTGTCTCAAAGTATTCTTTTTTTAAAATTGATCTTGCTAGGAAAGCTTTGAGCTTCCTGAAACTGTATATTCATATCACTCCCAAGATTTGGGAAGTTTTCAGGCAGTATTTATTTAAATAAACTTTCTACCTCTTTGTCTCTTTCTTCTCTTCATGGTATTCCAGTAGTTTGTATGCAGTTGATCTTTCATATTTGCTTGTTCTGCATCCATGGATTCAACCTACCATTGATGGAAAATATTTTTTAAAAACAGTAAAAGTAATACTAGAAAACAATACGGTATAATAACTATTTACATAACTTTTACATTGTATTAAGTACTATAAGTAATGGAGAGATTATTTAAGGCATTTTGTGAGGATATGCATAGGTTATGTGCAAATACTATGCCATTTTATACATGGGACTTGAGTGTCAGCAGATTTTTATATTTATGAGGGGTTCTAGAACCAATTTCCTGTGAGTACCAAGGGATGCCTATATTCATATGTTTGGTGGTGTTCCATAGGTTCTTATGCTTTCTTCACTCTTTTTCAGTTTCTTTATTGCTCTAATTGGTTACTTTCAAGTGACCTACTTTTGTGTTCACTAACTCTTTCTTCTGCATGATCAAGTCCACTGTTAGAACTGAGTTTTTCAGTTCTGTAATATTATTCATCTGTTCTAGGGCTTCTGTTGAGTTTTTTTTTATGGTTCCTATTTCCATATTAAACTTCTTTATTTGTTCATTTAATATTGGTATAATTTTATTTAGTCGTCTATGTGTATTTTCTTGCATCTCATTGAGCTTCTTTGGGGTAATTCTTTTGAATTATTTTTCAGACAATCCACACATAGCCATTTCTTTGGAGTCACTTATTGAAGTTTTATTAGTTTCCTTTGGTGGTATAATGTTTGTGTGATTATTTGTTATCTGTGTAGCTTTGCATTGATGTCTATACATTGAAAGGAGCAAACTCATCTCTCAGGCTTTACAGACTGGATTTGCCAAGTTAAGATCCTCTCCTACTGGGTCTTTGGATTAAGGAGATGGCCTCTGGGATTGCAGTAGGCAGTAGAGTGGTATTGGATCCAGGTCATGTGGCTGATATTGGGTCTGCAGTAGACACCATAATCAACAGGCCTCTTTCCAGGGGTTCTCATGGGCTTGGGTTCTATCTGGTCCCTGGTTGAACTGGACCATCTCTAAGATCTCAGTACGTGGAGCTGGTGTTGCTATGATGTACTGCTTCAGAATTTGCCTAGTATGCTGATGAGTGTGGCCTTTTCTGAGTCTCTGAGAGAGCTCCTGTTGGATCACTGGTTGGATGATCTGCCCTGGGCTGGTTGTACTGCCCTGGTCCATGATTTGAGATGGCTGGAATTAAGATGCAAAGTTGTTTCCAGGCCCGCAGCTGAGACTGAGAAGTTCAGGTCAGTCTCCAGGATCGTAACTAGGCATATCTCCTGATGGGTTCCTGGGTTAGCAGTCTTATTTTTAGACTCTAGTTGAGAAAGACTGGAACCAATTTTTAAGGGTTATTCAAAATCTATA
>NW_012117488.1:13261098-13280000 GCF_000951035.1 Colobus angolensis palliatus | reverse complement strand
CCATTCGACTGTCCCGCGGGTCGGGACACCCAGCCAGTTCCCTAATCGGGAAACTGCACTCTCAAAATGAAACTTGTAGGTTTTGAGCTACTCAAGGATTTCACAATGTCCTGCCTGAATCCCAAGGCTCCCACAAAGAGATTTTTTTGTCTGTAGACGGATGCAGAATTCTTGTCATTGGGGAAAAGAGGGGGTGACCTCCTATTTTGCTATCTTACTCGTGTCCCCAAGGTCTTAATGAGTTCTTAATATCATATATTTTATATTTTATAGTATCCTTTCAATTACTTTTAGTAAGTTCTGGTTCTTTGTTGAAAATCCTCTAAATGTTTATATATATTTTACATTCTTTCTTCTGTTTTCTGAATGTACCCAACAGTTACTTTAAATTCATTGTCAATTAATACAGCAGTTGGATCACAAGTTGCTGTTGTGTTCTTCCCTGTTATTTACGGTTTATGCCATCTTATTCTTGATGTAGTGGATTTATTGCAGTCAAGACCCTGAGTTTTACCCCTCCCACTGTCCTCACACTTCACCTTTTAACTTCCCAGTTTCCTTCCATTGGGCAGAGCGTTCTGCCACTTGAATCTAGGAGTAGCCACAGGGCTGACTTTGGCCATGTTAGCAAAATGGCACAAGCAGAGGCTTGAAAAAGTGCCTGTATGTTTCTTCTTGCCATTTTGCTCCTCTGCCCATGTCACAAGAATAGGGACACAGGAGCTTGCTGGGGAATGAGGCACAAGGAGCAAAGCCAAATCCACCAGTTTATTCCAGCCAAGTCAGACATCTCTCGGTCAACTGGTGGTAGTCAGGGAAGACTCTGAAAACTGCCCATTTGAGGTTAGTCAAACTCATTGACCCTAGAACTCATGATTTATGTAATTATTGTATGGCCTTAAAGCCGAGTATTTATTTATTTATTTATTTTGGTGCATAGCATTATTGTGACAATATAAAACTGATACTTTTAATATATTCATTACATTTTAGTTGTGTGCTAGATATGGTTTATTTTTTAAAAATTAGAAGCATCAGATGGTGATATCTACAACAGAGAATCAACACTTTGCTAATCAAAGACTAGGGGCTCATTATCTTGTTTCTTATGGACTTAGCTGGATCAAGGCTGGGTTAAAGTTTCATTAAAACTTTGCCTAACTCTGGTTAGTTCCTGTCCCCAAGAACATGGATTCCAAGGGTTTATTTGAAATCACAATGTCTTCGGCTCCTCGCTACCCAGAAATCTGGAATTTTGGCTTTGCTTCTCAGCGAAATCAGACATCTCTTGGTCAACTACCAGTCAAGGGAGACTCTGAAAACGCCCATTTGAGGTTAGTCCAACTCGTTGACTCTAGAACTTATGACTTATGTAATTATTATGTGACCTTAGAGCTGAGTAGTTTGTTTTTTGTTTTCCTTTTTTATTGTTTTTTGTTTTGTTTTGTTTTTTTGAGATCCATAGGCTTCCTCCATGAACAGCTTCAGAATGTGGCAAATGACTTAAAGGAGAGGCCTGCTGGGAATTTAAAGTCCCTCAAATCTCTAATTTTGTCAAGTCTAGCCACCAATGGTTCTACTGTTTCTATCTTCCCAAAAAGGGTTCCTCTAGAGTTAGATCATCTAGCTGTGTCCGTATCAGCAGAAACTCCAGGATATAAACAATTGGAGATTTTCATTTTTTTAAGTTTTATTTTACTTTTAATTGACCAATAGTAATTGCATATATTTATGGTGTGCAAATTGATATTTTGATAGATGCATGCATTGTAGAATGATCAAATCAGGGTAATTAGCATACCTCAACCTCAAATATTTGTGTTTTCTTTGCAGTGAGAACATTTAAAATGATCTAGTTTCACTATAAATGTACAATACATTCTTATCAAATATAGTCACCTTGTTCTGCAAGAGAACACCAGAATTTCTTCCTCCAACTAACTGTAGCTTTGTGCCCATTGACCAACATCTCCCCTTCCTCCATCTACCCTCCTATTTCCTGCATCTGGTAACCACTTGCTACTTGCTATTTCTGTGAATTCAACTCTTTTAGATTTCACATACAAGTGAGATCATGAGGTATCACTTTTCATTCAACACTTATTATTATTCTTAGAGCGTCCTCCTGGAAGACCTTTGTCTACCAAGCATTTTGAAACTTCACATTATGGAGCTATTATAGCTTAGCTTTTTAGCCACCCCAGAGGGCCTCAGGCCCAGGCAGAGAACTGTTGTAGGGGTGGGGCCACTGCAGAGAACCCGACTAGGGCAATTTACAGTGGTGTTTTGGGGACAGAACCACCTCAAAGAGCCTCAACTAGGGCAACCCAGGGTCACCTCCTTGATTCATGGGGCCACTGGTGTGCAACTCATGGGCTGTGCCTAAATGCCATGGGGTGGGGCCACTCAGAGTTTTGGGAGTCTAAACCTCAGAGAATTCTTTCAGAACATGAGACATGGAGTCAAATAAGTTTATTCTCAAGCCTTAATATTTAATATTGCTCGCCCAACAGGATTTTGAACTTGGGATTATTAATAGTTATCTCTTTCTTCCTTCCTATGTATCCCTTTTAGAATGGGAATCTCCAGGCCGGGCATGGTGGCTCACGCTTGTGATCCCAGCACTTTGGGAAGCCGAGGCGGGTGGATCACGAGATCAGGAGATCGAGACCATCCTGGCTAACACGGTGAAACCTTGTCTCTACTAAAAATACAAAAAATTAGCCGGGCGTGGTGGCAGGCGCCTGTAGTCCCAGCTACTCGGGAGGCTGAGGCACGAGAATGGCGTGAACCCGGGAGGCGGAGCTTGCAGTGAGCAGAGATCGCACCACTGCACTCCAGTCTGGGAGACACAGCGAGACTCCATCTAAAAAAAAAAAAAAAAAAAGAATGGGAATCTCCATCCTATGCCTGTTTCACTGTTGTATTTTGGAAGCACATAACTTGTTTGATTTCATAAGCTCACAGCTTGAGACAAATTTGCCTCAAGATGAATCATTTCTCGAGTCTTATCTATATCTGATTTAGATGACATTTGGATGAGACTCTGAACTTCTTTAGACTTTTGAGCTGATACTGGCTATTGTGATGGAATGAATAAATTTTGCATGTGAGAAGGACACAAATTTTGGAAAGCTAGGAGTGGAATGGTATGGTCTGAACATTGGTTTCACCCTCAAAACTCATATATTGAAACTTAATTTCCAATACAGTAGTATAAGAGGTGGGTCCTTTAAGAGATGATTAAATCATGAGGGGTCCTCCCTTGTGACTGGAGTTAGTGTACTTCTATAGGAGATCTAAGAGAATTTGTTCACTCCTTCTGCCATGTTGTGACACATAGCAGGTGCCTCTGTGACAAACTAGGCCCTCTCTAGGCCCTGAATCTGCCAGCACCTTGATTTTGGACTTCCAAGACTCCAGAACTATCAACAAAAAACTCTGCTGTTTGTAAATTACACAGTCGCAAAGATATTGTTATAGCAACCCAAATGGACTCAGACACATGTATTTAGCTAATCCAACAATAACAGTGTGTGGGGAAAACAGCTTAATAAGTAATAAATTGAAAGAGAAAACATTTGGTTAATTCTTTTCCTAAGTATATTGGGTATGAAAAACAAATGCACGGGCTCCCATTGTTCAGGTACAATTTCCTCTCCATGGGTTTTGTAAACTCTCTGTAAAACATTGACAATTGATGGAAGTTAAGAAAGCAAAAAACACATTTTTTTATTTAGAAACAAAAATCTCATACTATTTGAACAATATTACTCATTAGATTTCCTCCTTGCATATTTAGATAGCATCCTGCACTCCATGACCATGTACTGAAGCTATGTCATGGTTTTGTTGATTGTTATTTTTCTGGGTCTTGGATTCTACTTTTGCAATGAACCCCTAGCTTAGGTAACATCAATCTGATATCACTGGGTTTTGTGGTGAAACTATACTATGTAATCTTTACTTTTAAATGCTGACATCTTTTCACAAAGAAACCAAAAGTTCAATGTCATCCTTAAGACATTAGGCAAAAACCTGGACCAATGACATATGATAAATGTTCAGAATCTCAAAGGAAAACATTTGCTTCCATTTTTAGCTGTTTAATTAGGCTGCGTTGACAGGGAGGCAATGGGTATAGAATAAGGGGTTTGAAGTCTGAAGATCCATTTCTGAGTCTGGAGTCTGTAGGCTTGGACACATTTTATGACCTTGTAAAACCAGAGTTTCCTCAACTAGAAAATGGAAGTTATAAAGTTGTGATGGGAAGATTTAAGTAAGATAATAGAAACAAAAATATGCTATACAAGTGTTAAAGTTATTAATTAAAATATTAAAAATTGCCCAATTCCCCAATGCAAAAAGAACTAATTTGGTGAAACACTATCCTTTGTGTACCACAGAAAATCCTGTGCTGAGGGGCTTCCCCGTCGAATGGGACCAGGATGTGGAGCTTCATTCAGAGGAGGGAAAGTTCACAATGTAGTTGACAGAGTCAGCGCACTATGAAGTATTTAGAAACCATCCATCACCAAAGAGGGATTGTAATTTTAGAACTTTTCAGAAACGTAATTTCTTAGTACAACTTTGCAATAAAATAAACTTAAACAACAAAAGAATGTAAAATACCTGATCCAGGACAGCAAAGGCAATCCTGTGACTTGCTGATTCAGAAGTACTCATGCTACTTTGTGAGACACATGTAAGTTGCATAGATTTATTAAATACTAATACTTTGAATAAATAGGGACATAAACATCCCTGCAGAATTGTGGAATATGATATATTTTAAAACACAGTTTTGCCTGTGACTACAAAACATGCATAAATTAGGTTGGAAACTGGGGCTGGGTGTGGTGGCTCACGCCTGTAATCCCAACACTTTGGGAGGCCGAGGCGGGTGGATAACGAGGTCAGGAGATCAAGACCATCCTGGCTAACACAGTGAAACCCTGTCTCTACTAAAAATACAAAAAAAATTAGCCAGGCCATGGTGGCGGGCACCTGTAGTCCCAGCTACTAGGGAGGCTGAGGCAGAAGAATGCTGTGAACCCAGGAGGCAGAGCTTGCAGTGAGTCGAGATTGCACCACTGCACTCCAGCCTGGGTGACAGAGTGAAACTCCATCTTAAAAAAAAAAAAAAAATAGGTTGGAAACGTTGAGGTGGTAGTGAGTGTTTTGAAACATTGGAGATTGCACATTTACAAATCCACCATCTAGAAATATGATTTTGAGTGTATATGTAGTTTAAATATATAATTATACTTATTTCCTTGCACATGGAGCACCCAGTTCAACAGATATTTATTTTCTAGGACCTGGAGAGTTAAGATGAAAACTACCTTGATCATGACATGTAAGGGTTTAAAGTCCCAGTGGGATGTGAACTTCTAAATAGATAGTTCTAATTACTGTGATGGGAAATTGGAGTCCTGTATGATGAGCTTAGCCTACAGAGAAGAGGAGCATCTCTCCTGAATGGCCTAGAGAGAACATTCAGTAGAAGTGAAGGTGTAACAATATGGGTCTCTGGTGAAAGGATTCTGGAGTTTGAGATATAAAAAGGGGTTTGGCCTGGCAAGGGGATAAAGGGAGAAATTTTGAGTTACACAACTGCAGTTTATTAGAAATAGAAGGGTAAAAGATAATCATACACAGGCAGAAACCAAAACACAAATATTTATGTCTAAACATAAACTGTTTAGAAACTTGTGCATGAAAGTTGATATGTGCTTTATTCATAATAGCTGAAAACTGGACATAACCCAAATGTCCATCATCACGTGAATGAATAAACACATTGTGTTATGTCTGTGCAGTGGAATACTATTCACCCTGAAAAGGAATTATTTGTTGAAACATTCAATGACTTCAATGAGACTAAAAATACTTTTGTTAAGTTAAATGAGCTAAACACAAAGGATAGCATAGTACATGGCTCCATATACATAAGGTTGTAGACAAACAAGTCTATAGGTTCAGAAAGTAGACCTGTGGTTGTCTCTGAACAGGCACGTGAGAGGTGTGAGGTAGGGGAAAGGGAAGGACCCCACAGGGCACAAGGAAATCTTTGGTGTTGACGGATGTGTTCATTATCTTCATTGCAGTGATAGCTTCTTGAGTGTACCCTTATAGCAAAATTCATCAAACTGCAAGACTTAAATATGTTTGGTTTATTGTACATAAATTTTACTTCAAGACTGAAAAAAGTTTTAAGCAATAGAGATGATTAAAATGATTTAAGCAGTAAAGTCATATGGGAAGTTTCAGATTTTGGAAGTTAATGATGTTTTTCTGGTTTTTGGCTTGGACAATGAAGACCGGGGAAATAGTAATTGTTATAAACCTATTCTCTTCTTGTCTATAGTTTATCCAGAAATGAAGCTAATTCAATGCAGGGCTACCTGTTTTTATTAGAGAGTAATTTGCCAATTTAGTTATAAATAGGGCAACTGCAGACTAAGTGTTAGGATAGGCTTAATATTTCATCAAAATGAGATCTATTGGTTTATGTCTCCAGATGTTGCCTTGTTCTTGTCTGCCACTGTGAACATCATAACTTTCAGTGGCTCTAACAATTTACAACACTGTGTCAGGACTGTGGAGGAATGAGGGACTCCATCTAAGGCACCATCCAAGTCATTAGAGGTCACTGTCCAGTTAACTCATAAATATTCCTTCCTGTCTTGAAAGGAGTGAAAAATAGTGACATTCATTGAGTATTTACTGATGGCATTATATCCCTTCATCTTCACCACCCTATGAAGCATGTATCTTTATTATCCCTATGTTACACAAGAGGAAACATACTTAAAGATGTTTAGCCACTGGTTCTAGTTCATGTCTAGATTATGTTGACCTGATTTGAGCCTGGCAATGTGATTCTCAAGACATGATTTCCCTAACTTTTCCTGCCCCGTATTTCTATATCCCAACAATTTTCTTCAAGAAATGGTCATCTGTGGGTATTGTAGTAAAAGAACGTAATGCTTTTATATATTTAGCTTCCATAAACAAAGCAAGTGGTACCGAGAAAGGAAAAGTGCCAAAATCATAGGTAAATTTGATTTATTTACTGGGCCTAGGATTTCAAAATCCTGCCATGTTTTATCCAAGTAATTTCTCTGTGCTTTGAAGCAAGAGCAGTGATGATGTCACGACCTGGTGCCTGCACAGAATCCTAGAATGTTCAGAATCCCTTAAGAGATGCTGCCAAGTATGTTTGCTTATTCACTTCATTTACAAACAAAAAGCTGTCAGGTCAGATACTATATGCAGGGCTTAAAATGAAAAAGGGAAAGAAAATAAGAGCGCTTAGGTATTTTTGATGATGCTCTTCAGTTTTCACAGGGAACAAATACAATCTTACACTGCTTTAAAATCAGATATATAGATTTGTACAGATATCATCTATTTGAATGTCTTTCTGCACATTTTTATGCACACGTACACCTCAAAATAAAAACCAATTTACAATCTTCCTATATTTTTCATTATAAAGTATATGTTCTGCTTACATGGTGTTCAATTGTAAAAATGGGTGAAGTGCTTTGCCTTTGAGTATCTGCAAAGACGGAAGTCTGAATACCTGGGAATTATTTGCTACTCTTTGTTGAATGGTATGTTTGCTTGTTATTGGCCAACATGGAACCTATTTGTCTTTTTTTTTTTTCCAACTAAGCTGGAAGGATATTTGGACTTTTCTAGGACTCTAAATGGCATTCTCACATCTAATAATATCACAATGATTTAGAGTAAGAATAATTCTAGTCTCACATAAATTTTTAAAAATTGTTTTCTGATAATCCTCCATGTTGAGAAAATCATTTTATGAACTTTTATGCATAAAATTGAAGATTTTATATATAACAAATTTTATAAATATATATATTATAAATGTCATATATAATATAAATTTTGTTCCACATATAACAAAATTTTAAACTTTTAAAATGTGATGCTTCCTATGGAATGGAGATTATTTTAATGTTTTCTTTCTGATTTTCTGAGTTTTTTCTCCTTTGTATTATGTGGTACACAGATGCATCCTTTTAGCTTGGGAGAGCTGTCTCCATGCTGGCTGTGAGGGGCCAGGGCTGCCATGTGCTCTCTTCCCTGGGACCTGCTGCTGCCGTTAGTGAAGTTTCCCACTCCCAGCTTGTTCTCTTCTCATTCTTGCAGAAACAGCGGTATAAGAAAATCCTCTGGGCTATTTTTTTTTTTTCTGGAGGAGAAAAGAATGTATTCTCAGTAGTTGCTTGTGGAAAACATTGCAGTAGCTGATTTTAAAAATACTGAGTTATGTGAAAGGAATCCCCATGCTGACAAGAGAAGGTTTCGTAAGGTTAAATACTTCTTCTGAAATGTCGTGGATGTAGTGGAAATATGGGACTCACTTTTTTCCAGTTATCTCATCAGATCCTTATTTTACTATTGTTAATACCCACGGTAGCTCACGCCTGTAATCCCAGCACTTTGGGAGGCCGAGGTAGGTGGATCACCTGAGATTGGAAGTTTGAGACCAGCGTGGCCAACATGGTGAAACCCCGTCTCTACTGAAAATAAAACAAATTAGCCAGGCGTGGTGGCACATGCCTGTAATCCCAGCTACTCGGGAGGCTGAGGCAGGATAATCACTTGAACCTGAAGGCAGAGGTTGAATTGAACCAAGATTGCCCCACTGCACTCCAGCCTGGTCAACAAGAGTGAAACTCAGTTTCAAAAAAAAAAAAAATACCGACAAGGTTTCATAAATTATTATTATTGTTACTATTTAGCTTTAAATACTGCCAAGGTTTCATAAATTATTATTATTATTATTATTATTATTATTACTATTTAGCTTTGAACACAGATGCCATGCTTGTTCACTCTTACAGGCAGCTCTGAAGGTTCTGGCTGGTGAGATTTTCACAACTAGTCTTGTGTTTAGCCCAAAGTGTTGATTGTTTCTGTGTAAACTGCTGGTGGACATATTGAACTAACTTCTCCATAATATGAATTTGCAAATTTGTTCTTCGGGGAATAATTGGATACAATTCAATGTGATTTTCTCTCCTCTCTCCTTTTTCTAATTTTTGCTCAGAATAAAATGGCAAACGAATAACGCATTATGTTTTCGGAATCATCTGCATGATTCATTTGACTCACGCAATAACCATATAAGAAGCATTGGAATAGTATTGATTTCCTTATTCCCAGGGTCTTCCACGAAGTCAAAGGATGCTGAATTAATTTCCTAAAGTCACAAATAAAACTAGGGAAGAGCCAAGGACTCCCAGCTCAGACATTTCTAACATTTATTTCCCTACATTTTTTCAGCTCTAGATATTGGACTAGAATCTGATCTGGATTGGCTGAAAAACGTAATTTCCATGCAACTATATGATTGCAGTAGCGGCATCTTGAGATGTTTCTGGTCAGAGGAAGACACCAGGGGGCTAATATTTGTTGAACCCTCTAAATACTGGCAGTTATTTTATATAATTCTTACAATAGCATGTGAGATTACTGTTATGATGTTCCTTTCATAGGTGAGAAAACCATGAAACAGGTTGACTTGCCAGACATCATGTAGCCTTTGAATAACAAGGATGGAATCACACCCACACCATGCACTGTGTCATTTGCCTATGACATTTGGAAGGCAATACTAGCAACTTTGTTGAGCATGTTGGGATTGTAGGTGGGCTTAGACCAAGTTATCTGCCACACCCTTTTATGCCATGTCAGGTCTTCAGTGCTGCAAACTCAGCTTTGCATAATTTAATCTAAGCACTAGTGGAATTAAGAAAACTCATAAAGTGTTGGAGAGGTGCTCCTGCCAACCGTCATTCCGTTTATGGGCCTTTCCAAACTGGACCTATTAAAATTCTGAAGAAATTTTATTGCCAGATCATTTCACTCAAAATGTCTGAATATCAAAGCCACAAAACACATTTTCTTTCTAGAATGTATGCCTCATTATGGTCTATCTGTGTCTTTCACATAGTAAGTGCTCAGTAAATGTTGATGACTTAATGAACTTAATTTCCCTAAATTAGAAGGGAGGAAAATTAATGTAGTATACAGTTAATCTATGGTAACCTTAATTGCTAAAGTCAGGAACCTTGTCTAGTACTACACAAAAAGCCATTGTCAGACCTGAGCACACACTTCTGATTTTCAGTTCCCCGGCTATGATCACTAATCCACAGTTCTTCCTTTTCTATTATTTCACAAAGTAACTCATACGTAATACACGGCAAATGTGGACAGCAACATGAATTAAGTAAAATGTCAGCTGTAAGCCTCGCACAGTTCTCTTTGGAGAAAGACAGATTCATATGCGAGATCATTCTGGGTCAGATCTCACTAACACTCTGGCCATTCATGCGTGTGTCACGGCCCCACAACCTGGACAGTTTCATTGCTGCATCGAGGGCATAATGAACAGGCTTCTGTTTCACGGGTAAGTTCCCAGGAGAAAATCGCATATTGTTCATAATGCTACGCTTATTCCAACAAAATTTATAAAAATACTTCTTTCTCCCATCCCACAGCTTTCTTGGATGCCTGTGGGTTATAGTAAGAATGTTTTATATGTCAGGTCAACATGTAAATCCATCTGCAATCACTTCTTGGATGAAAACCAAGATTTAAGTGCTATTAAAATAAATATTTAAGTTTATTTATGAATTATGTAGTTTAATCTCTGTAGGATACAAAAACCATTAAAATTATATTGTAATGCATGGCTAAAGATACATGAAACAAGTTTGTAACAACTATAGATCAATAATTCTTTCTGATTAGGCAAAATTATCTTTCAAACTTTTATAAGTAAGTAACAAATTTATTTATACACTGGTTAAATTTATACTTATTTTTAATTGAGAAATTAAATTTTACAACAGTATTTAGCACTTCCAATAACCAATTATTTTGTTCTAATTTATTATATTATCTTAGCAGGCTCACATTTTATTAATTCACTTAGAAACCAATTTATTTATGGCCCACTATATACAAAATTGAATACTGGGCACGCGGGCACAAAGTTGATGCTGATCAAGTCTGAAGGAAAAATATATCTCTCATTATTAATATCTTTATTTTACAATTTGAAATCTAAGAATATAAAAAAATTCCTGACTGTTATTTTTTAAAATTATGTGTATCTGTCTTGTGAGTGAATATTTGTGGATGTCAGAATCCTTTCATATAACCTCTTGATATATATATCAGTAAAAAACAATGACAACAAAAACCCAAGAGCAAAACAAAACAAATAAAATAAAGTTCTTTTTATCTTTCTTATAATTTGGGGTAGAATTTTCACTTTGTTACTCTGAAATCTTAGAGAATATTCAAGTATCCAGATTTATAATACAACTTTTTAGGCAGGAACACAGCAACCTCTCAGATATATGAGACTATCTGATTACAGAATTCTTCTCTTTTTAAGTATGTATATCTAAGGCTAAAGCCAAGGTACACTCTGCATTGTTAAAAATATGTTTCTCTAGCTGGATGTGCTGGTGCATACCTGTGCTCCCAACTGCTCAGGAGGTGGAGGCAGGAGGATCATTTGAGCTCAGCCAGAGCAACATAGCAAGACTCAGTCTCGAAAATAAATATATACATTTTTCTATGGAGAGTAACACACTTAGGTATGCATTTTAGAAAGACTGATTGTTTCAGAACACAGAATGAAGCTGACCCAGATGGAAAGCAAAGATAATAATGAAAAGATTCATGTGGTAATCTAGGCCAGAAAGGACATTGGCTTGGACAAAAGAAGTGCCCATTTGGTTGGCAATGAGAAGACAAATTTTAAAAGTATTCGGGACTCATACTATGCACAAAATTAACTCAAAGTGGATCATAGGCCACAGTGTAAGAACTAAAACATATACAGCTCCAAAAAACAAAAAATGTAGTGAAACTTCATAACCTTGGGTTAGGCAAAGTCATCTTTGATAGGATAATGAAAACACAGGAAACAAAAGAAAAAATAAATACATTAGATCATCATTTGTTAAAAATTTGTGTTTCAAAGGCTACCATCAAGTAAAAAGACAACCACAGAATGAGGGACAATGTTTTCTAAGCATATACATGAGACTCGTAGGTAGAATATATAAAGAACTCTTACAAATCAACAATAAAAATTCAAAGGACATAACTTAAAAATGGTCAAAGGATCTGAATAGACATTTCTCCAAAGAAAATATACAACAACCAACATGTACTTGAAAACATGCAGGACATAGTTAACCATCAGAAAAATGCAGACCAAAACTGCAATGAGATACTATTTCATACCTACTAAGTTGGCCATAATAAAATCAGATAACCACCAGTGTTTGTGAAGAGTGGGGAAATTGGAACTCTCATAGACTGCTGGCAAATGTGTAAAAGGGTGCAATTACTTTGGAAAACAGTCTGGCAATCTCTCAAAAGGTTAAAAATAGAGTGGTAATGGTAATATGACCCAGCATTTCCACTTTTAGGTATGTACCCAAGATGAATGTAAACATACTTGTGCAAGAATATTTACAATGGCATTATTGTTTATAATGGCTATTTATAATAGCCAAAACGTGAAAACAGTTCAAATTTCTATCAGCTGATGAGTGGATAAATACCCACACAATATAATTCCTTTTTTTTTTTTCTTTTTTGAGACAGAGTTTTGCTCTTGTCTCCCGGGCTAGAGTGCAATGGCGTGATCTCAGCTCACTGCAACCTCCGCCTCCCAGGTTCAAGTGATTCTCCTGCCTCAGCCTCCTGAGTAGCTGGGATTACAGGCACCTGCCACCATGACTGGCTGATTTTTGTATTTTTAGTAGAGATGGGGTTTCATCATGTTGGCCAGACTGGTCTCGAACTGCTGACCTCAATTGATCCTCCTAACTCGGCCTCCCAAAGTGCTGGGATTACAGGCATGAGCCACCATGTCCGGCCCATACAATAGAATATTATTCAACAATAAAAAGTATTGAAGTACTGATACTCGCTAAAATGTGGATGAACTTTAAAAATATTATGCTAAGTGAAAGAAATCAGTTACAAAAGACCACATATTGTATTATTCCATTTATATAAAATTTTTGGAATAGAAACATTTAAAGACAGAAAGTAGAATAGTAGTTGCCTGGTGCTGGAGATTTTAGAGAGAAATGGAGAAGCACTGCTATCATGTACGGTGCTTTTTTTTTTTTTTTTTTGGAGTGATGAAAATGTTCTAAAGTTGATCGTGGTGATAGTTGCTCATCTTTGTGAATATATTTTAAGAAATGACTTGCATACTTTAAATGGGTGAATTGTATAGTGTGTGTATTATATCTCAATAAAGCTATTATGTTACAAAAAAGAATTTAGGAAGTAAATGGATGAATCTTGATTATCGTTTAGATGTGAAATAAGAATATTGGGTGGGAAGAAAACAAAGCTTTTTGATTAGTCTGTGGGCTAATGGGTGATAAGGAATACAGAAAAACAAGAAGGTTCACAGAACATGATGAGCTCAGTTTGGGACATAGCAAATTGAAGAGTTGGAGATTAATCCATATTGCTATAACTCAAGAGCAATGTCTAGGTTGGAGATGACACATTCTGGAAGCAGGACCATAAAGGTGGTCATTACTGATGTGGGAGAGAAAAGGCCTGGACAGAAGTCTCTGGAGCCCCAGCACTGAGGGGCATTCTTGGGAGAAGAACCAGCTAAGGAGACACAAGATTTCTTGAAACAGAACATTTGTATAAACGAACACATGTCACATTCGTCTATAAGAAGCAGGACTTAAGGAAGTTTTGTGCCATTAATATGCTTGGATAAACCAAAGTCTAATAATGGAAACAGAAGCCTGATAATAGGAAACAATACCTTTTTTTCCTTTCTTCAAGTGATATCAATTTTTTGGAACTGTTGTTTTAGAATAAAAAGAGTTTTAGGCTGGGTGTGGTGGCTCACGCCTGTAATTCCAGCACTTTGGGAGGCCAAGGCCGGTGGATCAACTGAGGTCAGGAGTTTGAGACCAGTCTGACCAACATGGTGAAAACCTCTCTCCACTAAAATTACAAAAAATTAGTCAGGCGTGGTGGCAAGGACTTGTAATCCCAGTTACTCAGGAGGCTAGGGCAGAAGAATCGCTTGAACCTGGGTGGGAGGTGGGGGTTGCAGTGAGCTGAGATCATGCCATTGCACTCCAGCCTGGGTGATAAGAGCCAGAGTCCATCTCAAAAAAAAAGAGTTTTAATAAGTAAAATTAACATAATTTCATCATCTAGTTTTCTTAATATTTAAAATCGACTCCTAACTAAACTTGTCATCACATACAAGTATACACATATTATATATGCCACTAAATTACATATTCTGTCACTTTGCCATAAGCTGTTTGACTGAAAGACATTTTAGCTTGCTCCCCACAGCCTTGGCATGCTGTAGCCTTGAGAAGTAATCTATGAATATAATTTCTATGCTATTAAAGCTGTGATTTTCTACACACAGGTTAATTTTCAAAGGGAGCTGTTATTGTAACATCTACTGGGTAATTTAGATTGTTTCTACTATTACAGCTTTTTGTTCAGAGTAACTTCATTAATGTTTATAATATGCTGTTTGGAATGCCCTGTTTTTCAAGATGAACTCACTGGAACTATTGACTTGGCAGCCAGCTGCTTTTTAAAAGCAGTGCACCAATCAGATAAGAATAATCAACTTAAATATTTACTTAAAACCTTTCCAGAATAATTACTTACAAGTCTCAAACCAAAATAGCAAAATTTGAAGCGCACTTACAGAAACACTTTTCTCTCACATGCTTGTTGAAGACAAAGAACAGAAAACACTAATATACTGATGTTGATTACTGAAAGGGTATTGTTTAGAATGTTTTAGAATCTATGTCATAGGCATTGGTGTGTATTTCTATTAACTTGCTTTCCAGAAGTCTTATTTTTGTTTCCAGATATTTTCTGATTTCTTCGGAGCTCCAAATGGTATCAACAAGTGCTTTTCTACAATGAGAATGAGGCATGCCAGTGTGATGGTGCCTAATCAATATTTGCCAGCGTATCATTATGTGAAAAATATTATCAGGAGTTTACCTATAAGAGTACCTAAGAACGGGGCTTATTAGTTAGAAATTGTAATTCAAATATCCCTTTCCCCCTTTTCTAAAGAATGCTTGGCCGGGCATGGTGGCCTATGCCTGTAATCTCAGCACTTTGGGAGGCTGAGGTGGGTGGATCACCTGAGTTCAGGAGTTCGAGATCAGCCTGGCCAACAGGGGAAAACCCCATCTCTACTAAGAGTACAAAAATTAGCCGAGTGTGGAGGCAGGGGCCTGTAATCCCAGCTACTCGGAAGGCTGATGCAGGAGAATTGCTTGAACCTGGGAGGCGGAGTTTGCAGTGAGCCGAGATCGTGCCAATGCACTATCCTCTTTTTCAACATTAAAGAAGGTCTTGGAAAGTATCAAAGACATACAATGTAGAGGAGTTATGAAGAATGACTGTTAACATGAAAATATTGGCAACAGATGGAACAATAGCTACTTCTTTTTGAGATGGGGTCTTGCTCTGTTGCCCAGGCTAGAGTGCAGTGGCCTGATCAAGACTCACTGCAGCCATGACTTCCCCGACTCAAGCCATCCTCCCACCTCAGCCTCCAGAGTAGCTGGACCAACAGGCACGTGCCACCATGCCCAACTAATCTTTTTTGGTTTTAGTCATGAAAAGGTCTCCCTATGTTGCCCGAGCTGGTCTCTAACTCCTGTCCTCAAGCGATCCTGCCTCCTTAGCCTCTCAAGGTGTTGGGTTTACAAGAGTGAGCCACCATGCCTGGCCTCCCATTTTCTAACTAAAGTAATAGCATGTTTTCATGGCACCTGAGCCCCTTATTTCCAGGGGAAACATCATCAAGATCTGGTGAGCGGGAGTTTGTTGAGAGAAGTAAAAATATGCAAATAGTCCTTGTCCTCCTGTTTACGGCATAGTGCCCACGAGGGTGTTTGCCCAGGAGAGGTAGTCGGGGAGCTACGTACGCTTGGAGTATTCAGGGCTCCAGTGACTTTGGAAAGCTATGGGATCAAAGCAGATTTCAGGGGAAGGAATGAAGAGCAGTAGTTTTGATTTGACCATTGGCTTCAGGAGGCAGGGATTAAAGGGATATTTGATGCTTTCTTGTTGTCTAGTCATAATCAGCAGACAAGAAGCAGACAGATTACAGGTCAGAGGCCCCTGTACATCTGGCAGGGGAACCTCAGTCAGGAGGCTACAGCGGCCATAGCAGTTGCAGGCCAGCGTTGAACAAATGCTGTCCTGCTTTAGCAATGATTTGGGAATAAATTCTAGTCAAATGATCCTAGAAACTACGGAAACTGATTTCATGCACAGAATGTCAAGAGATCATGCCACTGCACTCCAGCCTGAGTGACAGAGCGAAACTCTGTCTCAAAGATTATTGAATTTGAATTTGAATTCTCTGAACTCACTCCACATTAGTTTGGAAACATTCTCCAACAATAGAAATTCTTGGACATTTGTATAGCTAAAATATGATAGAAACAGGGAAGTTATTCTCACCACAATTTTAGTCATTTTTTCAAATTCAGAAAACTACAAAATTTTCTAAACTAGTTAACATGCTCCTGACTCAGGACAGAAAGCTTCTTAGAGATGTGATGACATTTCCGTGGATTCAGAAATGAAGTGCCTACTATGTGCTGGGCTCTGAGAACACCACAGGTTATCTGTCCTTAGGAAGTTTGCAGAAGTACAAAAGAATCAGAATGATTTATTGTTGAGGGTTTCTTGCTGTTGTTTATTTGTTTGGTTTTTGTTTTTGAGACAGAGTCTTGCTGTGTCACCCAGGCTGGAGTGCAGTGGTGTGATCTTGGCTCCCTGCAACCTCGGCCTCCAAATTCAAGCGATTCTCCTGCCTCAGCCTCCCGAGTAGCTAGAATTACAGGCACACCAGCACATCCAGCTAGTTTTTATATTTTTAGTAGAGATGGGGTTTTGGCATGTTGGCCAGCCTGGTCTTGAACTCCTCACCTCAGGTGATCCGCCTGCTTTGGTCTCCCAAAGTGCTGGGATCACAGGCATAAGCCACCACACCCAGCTTATTGTTGAGGTTTTATAATAGAAATACCTTTAAGAGCCGGAGCAGAAAAGACTCTAACTGGACATAAAATTGGAATCAGGATACATTTCACAGGGGAGGTCATGGATGAACTCTGAAGAGAAGAATGGGATTTGCTGATTGAACAGCAAAGTCAGTAGTATGACTTCAGCAGAGATTGTGCATAGGGAGGTCTGGGTTAACACAGGAATTAACGATGAGTTTAAGTAAAAGAAGCAGAGTCTGCACATGATTAAAATAGCCTTGGGATTTATCTGTAACCATCAGGAAACTGACGAAGGGTGTTAAATAGGAGAGTAGCGTGAGCATTGTGGCTGTGGTCTATTGGGTAGATATGTAGATGTTTGAGAGACTCATGACAGGGAGACTAGTTACCAGAGCTGGACCAAAATGGAAAGATCTAAACTAAAACAATATCATTGAGAGTGAGTGAAACAGGGAGGGAGGGAAATTATTAGGGTGGTCCTATGGCATGCCCTTAGACCAGAATTGTCCACAGCACGTACAGGAATGGAGCAGTCAAGCAAGAGTCCCGTTCTCTTGGGTTACAGTCCTAGCAATTAACCAAACACTATGGAGATCAACCTAGTTGCCATGGTTAAGCTAAGAACTTAATACTATAGCTACACAATAAAATATATTTATGGTTCTTGTTTGTCTTTTAAAAATACAATCAGGTATCTATGGAATAAATGCTACTTTTCTGTGAAGGTCATTAATTATCATCATTATTATTTTAGATAATGATTGGATGCACTAGGACTTTATCTTAGAGTGTCCTAAAGAGGACCTTGCCAGGGTGTTGACCATAGTTTTATTATGCTACTGAAGTTTTATGTATTATTCTCACTGATAGAGTATATCCAACATTACCTTTAAAAGCCTAAGATTATTTACTTTTAAAAAAGCATAATTTCAGACTAAGGCTATAATTCAAAGTCATGTTTCTCCCTGAGGAAAAAAATGTATTTGCCTTAAGTGATATTCTCATGTATAAGGAGATTTATATAGAAGTCAGTGAATGGCTTTTGGCAACGCCCTACTGTGGTGGGCAGCCCCTGAGATGGCCCCAAATAATCTTCGCTTCCTGGTACTCATGCCCTTGTGTAATTCCTCTTCTTAAATGTGTAATGGACCTAGTGAATATGGCAGGAGTGCTAGGATGTCACTTTGGAGACTAGGTTATGAGCACATTGTGATATCTGTCTTACTTTCCCTCTCTTGCTTTCTCAGTGGCTTATGAGAAAAGCCAGTTTCCATGTTTTGAGCCGCCTTGTGGAGGGGAGAGTGACAAAGACCCCAAGTGAAAAGGACAAGAGCTCTCCAGCCAACAGTCAGTGAGGACTCAAGGCCATCAACAGTCGTCACATGGGGAAGCTAGAAGTAGAGCATCCCCCAGTCCAGCCTAAAGTTGAATGGAGACCTGGTTGACAATGTTGATTGCAGGCTCGTGAGATCCAGAGGTGCCTGGCTAACCCACACCTGGGCACCTGACCCAAGAAACTGTAATAGGAGGAATATTGTTTTGGGATAATTTGTTAGGGAACAATAGATAATCTAATAAACTTGTCATTATATTTTATTGTTTAAGTTACAGCAAATAAAGGGGTGTATAAATTGCCGATGCTGTCATTTTTTATCTTTAAGTAACAAAATATTATACCTTCATAATTGTATTATTTTCTAACAGCTATTCTTTTCCAAGGAATGATAGAATGTTCTCATATCTATCAATTACATCCATTGTTTATTTATTTATTTATTT
>NW_012117488.1:13254015-13260563 GCF_000951035.1 Colobus angolensis palliatus | reverse complement strand
GAAAATGTGGCACATATACACCATGGAATACTATGCAGCCATAAAAAAGGATGAGTTTGCGTCCTTTGTAGGGACATGGATGCAGCTGGAAACCATTGTTTATTTTAAATGCCAAGCTAACCAACCACCCAAACAAACAAACAACAAACCAGTAATTCCTATCTTTGGGCAACATGTAAAATACTATTGCATAAAAAACTTCTAATCATACAACATTTAAAAAATAATTTCCTGTTTTGATACAATGTTCAACTATCCTTCCCATTTTAGCACTTGCCATTTTACAATTTTACTGTAAAAAAAATCGGAAATTATCACCAAGTACTATACTACACATTTGAATGGGATCTCTTCATTAGCAAATCAGCACCCCAAATATGGTATCTTTTTATTTTCAGGGATTGGTTGGGCCCCATAACTTTCATGTGAACTATATATATTCTCTTTTTCAAGTGGATATTTGTCTGCAAAAATAACTTGGTTTATGGATACTTGCAGAATTTTGCCAGTAGTCACGCACTACGTGATATTTGATATTTAGTCAGAGATGGACTTTGTGTACTATGGTGGTCCCATAGGATTATAATGGAGCCTTTTGTGTGTGTGTGTGACAGAATCTCACTCTGTTGCCCAGGGAGTAGCTGGGATTACAGGCGCATGCCACCATGCCTGCCTAATTTTTGTATTTTTAGTAGAGACAGGGTTTCACCATGTTGGTCAGGCTGGTCTCTAACTCCTGACCTCAAGTGACCTGCCTGCTTCAGCCTCCCAAAGTGCTGGGATTACAGGCATGAGCCACCGCGCCCAGCCAGAGCTTTTATAATGTATTTTGACTGTACCTTTCTTCTGTTTACATAGAAACATACAGAAACACTTACTATTGTGTTCCAATTGTATATTCTGTACAGTAATATGCTGTACAGGTTTGTACCCTGGGAGCTATAGGCTACACCATATAGCCTAGGTGTGTAGGAGGCTATACCACCTAGGTTTGTGTTAAGTGCATTCTAGGATATTTGCACAAGAACAAAAGCTCCTAGCAATGCATTTCTGAGAAGGTGTCTGTTGTTAAGTGATGCATGGACTGTAGTTAGTTTAAACTGACTACTATTAAACATGCGGTGCTGTGCTCATAAACCAAGGCGATGGCATGGCTGGATGCCTGCACATGTGCAGCATTCACAGCAGTCATATTTGCTGCAGGATTAGAATATGGCAAGTGTGTTAACAAACTCAGAGCAGTCATTAACTTGGAAATGGTTGCAAAAGGCTGCAAGGTCAGAGAAATAGTATAAATTGCCTTTTAAAATTTAGTATTCTGAAAAAAGCAGTTTTGAAAACCGTGAATAACATTTAGTATTGGGAAGAAATCCTTGGATAGTAGCCTTAACAAAATAAATAAAGGAAAATAAGCTGAAAAGTAGGAAAAGCACACTATGTAATCAGTAATACAAGACAATCAGTAATACAAGAGAATTTCTAGGTCTTACAGAATATGCTAAAACTGTGAACATGGTGATCCAAGTAATTTAATTAATGGTAAAGTGATTCTTCTAGCTGAATGGCATTACTGACCCATAATGGTGGGAAATCAGATTTAGAACTGACAAACAGAACAAACACTGAACTCCCACATTCCCTTAAACCTATTGGATCTGACAAAGTTGTCTACCTCCCCTTATCAAAGCATAGGACTCCTGGAAAGAAAACAAAAATGAAACCAAACATAGCATGTCTTACATATCGATCATGCAGAAGTCTCAAATGAGGTGGATGTAGATTAGAACAAACACTGAGATTGCTTTTCAGTGTTTGTTATGGAGTTATTTTGAGCTGTAAATATTACATCTCTCGTCCTGTGCTGTAAAACACACAAATATCTTAGATCAATTACTTGGGGCAGGTGCATTTCTTATGGAACCACATTCTATATTATATCAAATTTTCTATCAGAGAAAAAATAGTTTATAAACTAGTTTATGAGCATTACTGTCAATGAAGTGTATTAGACTTACTATTGTGTTGACAGAAACCTAATAGTTCATTACTTCCAATCCTCATTTCTACTTTTACAGATGAAGAGTCTACCATCAACTTTTACACTCCTTAGTACCATATCCTAATTACCTGAGGTAAATGGATAGAAGTGGATAATTAGCACCCTCATTGTGGGGGGGGTGTGTGTGTGTGTTAAGTTGAATTTCTTGGAAACACAAAGTTGCCTTTAGAGGTTTTCCTGGAAGGGCTCTTTGGAGATAAATAAATATAGAGAAGGGAAGAGGGTAGGATGGGATAGAGGGAGAAAGTGACCAACAACTTGGTTAGAACTGAGGCCTCAGCTCACCCCACAGGAAACTTCAGTGGGTCTTTGAAGTGAGCCCACATTGAAGCAGAGTGAACTTTGCTAGTGCTTCTCAGCTCTCCCCACCCCACCTTATGTGGGACAGAATGGTTAGAGTTGACTACAGTTAGGTATTTCCTGTTAGAGATACTGGAATTGGGTATTTCCCTTCTCCTGTGTGGAAGGCTAAAGCGGTGGAAGTTAACTATTTCCTTTCTGTCATGTAGAAGCTCAAGCAGACAGGAATTGGGTATTTACCTTCCCTAAGTTGATTAGACTCTGATAAAATCCCAATAATTTAGACTTTGGTAAAGTAGTTTACTTAAGAGCAGGTCTTGATAATAACAAAATAAACCATGATTTATTTCATACTGATTTTTTTTCTCCTTTCCCTGGCAAAAGCATGAGGAAATTTTTTGCTGATATTCACTGTGAGGCCCTGATGGTGCTCCTGCAAATAAAACTCGCAAAAGTGTGAGGGTCCTTCTTAGACTGGACCATTTTGGGATTTTCAACTCTCAAGCTTACCCACTCTGAGCCTCAGGCAATTTGCCAATTATGGCTTAGGGTTTCCTGTCTCAGTATGAATTCCTGCAGTGGCTCTTGCTCATGGATTTCTGTTCCAGTAGATTATGATTCTCTGTGCTCACTTATCTGTTTCTTCAATTTGAGAAGCAGAGATTAGTCCTGTGACCTCACTTCTCTGAAAAATCTAAAGAGAGTTCAGGTTTTTCTTTTCTTTTTTGTCTTTCTTTCTTTCATTTTTTTTTTGTTTTTTTTTTGTTTTTTTTTTTGAGATAGAGCCTTGCTCTGTCGCCCAGGTTGGAGTGCAGTGGCACTGTCTCGGCTTGCTGCAAGCTCTGCCTCCTGGGTTCGCACCATTCTCCTGCCTCAGCCTCTGGAGTAGCTGGGACTACAGGCGCCTGCCACCACGCCTGGCTAATTTTTTGTATTTTTAGTAGAGACGGGGTTGCATCATATTAGCCAGGATGATCTCTATCTCCTGACCTCATGATCTGCCCACCTCAGCCTCCCAAAGTGCTGGGATTACAGGCGTGAGCCACCGCATCCAGCCTCGGTTTTTCAATTGTTGTTAGGATGGGATGTCAACTTCCAAGCTTACGTACCAGATGAGAACAATAATATCTTTTTTGAATGCCCATTATCTTGCCCCTAAGGACTGTGAGTTCACTTAGTTATCTCCATAGTTTTCTTAGGCCTGGGCTCCTCTGGCTGCAGCCCCAAACTTGCCATCTGCTATAGTTTGGATGTGCTCCCCAAAGTTTCTGTGTTGGAAACTGAATCCCCAAGGCAGCAGTTTTGGAAGGTAGGGCCTCATGGGAGGTGATTGGGCCACGGGTGCACTGCCCTCATAAACGGATTGATTCTGTTATCATCAGAGTGGGCTTGTTATTTTGGGAGTGGTTTCCTTACAAGAAGCTGAGTTTGACCCCTTCTTGCTCCTTATCTCTCAGGCTCTCTTTTGCACTGCCACCTTCTGCCACGGGAGGATGCAGCAGGAAGACCCTCCACAAATGCCAGCTCCTCAATCGTGGACTTCCCAGACTCCAGAACCATAAGCCAAAAAACCATAAGCCAATAAATTTATGTTTATTATAAATTACTTAGTCTGTTGTACTGTGTTACAGCAGGACAAAACAGACTAAGACACCATCTATTACCATTGATTTTGCCAAACTTTTTTCTGACAGTTAAGCACCACCTCCTGGCATCTGTTATTTCATCTCCTTTGCTCTCAAGGCACACAACTCTTGATAGATAATATTGCCTCCCAGCAGCCCTGGCCTTCAGTAGACAACCACGACTGAGCATCTCAGTGACACTTGTGTTTCTTTCACTGTCGTATTTCTTGTTGTTTTGGAGAATGGAGTTTCCTCTGGCCTTTCCCACGAAAACAGTTAACTGGTGGAATTTCCTGATTTGTTCTATTCTGACATACCCATTTTTTTCTACCTTTTTATTGTTTTATTCACCATGTGCCATGGCACTTCTGATATTTCTACTTCCCCTCATGTGGGCTGTCACTCTCTCCAATATTCCACAGTCCATCACACCAGTGGGTTGATAATGTCTTCTAGGTTCTTCCCGGGGCAATGAATCCTGTAAAATTGGAGCGTGCTCTATATACATGAACTCTACCTTCTCCAATTTTATATTCCGTAGCATGTAATCCAGCATTCTCAGAATCCAAGGCTTTTAAGGTAGATTTTGAGATGGGGGCAGGAATTGTCATAAAGACACCTGCCTCATTTGAGACTTCTGCATGATCGATATGTAAGACATGCTATGTTTGGTTTCATTTTTGTTTTCTTTCCAGGGGGCCTATGCTTTGATAAGGGGAGGTAGACAACTTTGTCAGATCCAATAGGTTTAAGGGAATGTGGAAGTTCACGATTTTGAGCTGTATATATGCAGGTATTTCAATCTCAAGTCTCAATATCTCAGCATTTCCCTAATTGTGCACTCACATTGGCATATGAGACCTAGCCAGGCTAAACACTTTCTCTGAAGCTTTATTACTTTTAAAATTAAATCCTAAGCCTGCTTTTCTGCCCTGTTTGCCTGTTAGCTAGACAAAACTCACATCAAGAACATCCTCTGACTTTCATCTTTTGTCTAAATTAATAATTAATCTTCCCAATCTGACATTATCTCTTTTGGTAGATCATTGGTACTTAGTAACAGCTACCAACCTCCCAAATCCTTATGTGTATCATTTCCTTTACTGTGGAGATATTTCAGCAGACAGCACATCTCCTTTCACTAGGATTCTCCCTCAGAGAAGGTTTACATTAGTGAAAGTCTAAAGAGTTTGACTTCTGCACAATAGTTGTTATGCGTGCACCATCTGTTAAAAGTAAGGGTCTTGATTGTCCAGCAGCCAGGTCCAAAATTACATTTTAGAATTTGCTTCTTAGGACCACTTCTGGAATCAGGAATCTGAATCTGAGACAGAGAATTAAGTGTTATAATAAACACTGTGTGGCCAGGTGTGGTGGCTCACGCTTGTAATCCCCGCACTTTGGGAGGCCTAGACGGGTAGATCACAAGGTCAGGAGATCGAGACCATCCTGGCTAACACGGTGAAACCCCGTCTCTACCAAAAATACAAAAATTTAGCAGGGTGTGGTGGCAGATGCCTGTAGTCCCAGCTGCTCAGGAGGCTGAGGCAGGAGAATGGCGTGAACCCAGTGAGGGGGGAGCTCGCAGTGAGCCGAGATCACGCCACTGCACTACAGCCCGGGAGACAGCGAGACTCTGTCTCAAAAAAAAGAAAAGAAAAGAAAAGAAAAAAGAACACTGTGTGCTACCTGGATCCTCCCTTCCAGACCAAGGCTCTCATTGCCCTAGTTGCCAAGAGTGTTGCCTGCTGGTGGCTCAAGGGGAAGTCTTTTCCCAAGATTTTCCTTCTGCTGAAAAGAGCTGCCTCACCCAAATCTATGGGCCTTTGTCAGGGGCAGCCTACATTCCATGAGTGCTCTAGGTGAAGGTACAAGGGCCTAGATCCCTTGCTTTGATTCAGTAAGACTATAAAAGGCCATCCCAGCTCTGAACTCCCTGGAATTAGATAAAGCTTTAATTGCAATTGCATCACAGTTCAACTTTTTCCTCTACTCTTATTTCCCTAAAGGTATTGTTACTGAGAACACTCACCAGTAAAGACTTTTGCATACAGATCTCTGCTTCCCAGGATTACATGCTTAAAACAAGTGCAATAAATTTGTTAGAAAGTGCTCTGGAGAAATATAAGGAGTTGAGGAAGGCAGGATTGGGCAAAGGAAAAGGATGAACTCTGGGGCAGCTTCAAATCTAACGTTAGGGATTCCTATGGGGAACTTTGTAGCTATAGCTGGAACTGTCCCTGAGAATTTTGTTAAATTGTGGTCAAGGGGCCATTGACAGTGATTGGCCATTGTTGTCACTTAGGAAGGATCATGCTTGAGTGAAGCAGTTCTGAAGTTGAGAACACTTTCCAACGACAGATACAACTATGAGCATCAGGAACAAACCTACCTTCCTTCCCTTCTCTCTCCCTTCCTTCCTTCCTTCCTTCCTTCCTTCCTTCCTTCCTTCCTTCCTTCCTTCCTTCCTTCCTTCTTCTTTTTCTTTCTTTCTTTCTTTCTTTCTTTCTTTCTTTCTTTCTTTCTTTCTTTCTTTCTTTCTTTCTTTCTTTCTTTCTTTCTTT
>NW_012117488.1:13216897-13253955 GCF_000951035.1 Colobus angolensis palliatus | reverse complement strand
TTCTTTCTTTCTTTCTTTCTTTCTTTCTTTCTTTCTTTCTTTCTTTCTTTCTTTCTTTCTTTCTTTCTTTTTCTTTCTTTCTTCCTTTTCTTTCTTTCTTTTGACAGAGTCTTGCTCTGTCTCCCAGGCTGGAGTGCAGTGGTGTGATCTCGGCTTACTGCAAGCTCTGCCTTCCAGGTTCACGCCATTCTCCTGCCTCAGCTTCCCAAGTAGCTGGGGCTACAGGCGCCCACCACCCAGCTAAGTTTTGTATTTTTAGTAGAGACGAGGTTTCACTATGTTGGCCAGGCTGGTCTCAAACTCCTGACCTCAAGTGATCTGTCCCCCTGGGCCTCCCCAAGTGCTGGGATTACAGGCATGAGCCACCGTGCCTACAAACTGAGGAATGAGTTCACTGGCCTCTAAAGCAATTTTGGAGGAGTACTAGATATTCGCTATAGTGTATTAATAATACACTTTACATTTTAGTATTTCCATATTTGCTAACTCAATATTAAAATGTATATAGATTACAAATAATCATCAGCAAAACTCTGTGTGAGTTTTTTTCCCTTTAAGATCTTTATGCATTATTATTCTAGCTAGCAGTCTATCAATCTTATTTTTTCTTCAAAATACAAATCTCTGGTTTTGTCCATCTTTTGTATGGTTTCTTGTGTCTCAATTTTATTCTGTTCAGCTCTAATTTGGTTATTTCTTTTCTTCTGCTAGCTTTGGTGTTAGTTTGCTCTTGTTTTTCTAGTTCCTCTAAATGTGATATTAGGGGGGCATGTGGCCAGGCACTACTATGAGTGCACCATCTTCTGCTCCTTCTGAAAAATAAAAATTAAAAATTAAATGTGATGCTAACTTGTTAACTTGAGATCTTTCTAACCTTTTGATGTGCAAGTATAGTACTATAAAGTTTCCTTTTAAGATGACTTTAACTGTGTCCCATGTATTCTGGTATGTTGTATCTTTGTTTTCATTAGTTTCAAGGAATTTCTTGGTTTCTGTCTTAATTTCATTCACTCTTTACACAGAAGTCATTCAGAAGCAGGTTGTTTAATTTCCACATAATTTTATGGTTTTGAGCAATCTTCTTTGTATTGATTTTTATTTTTATTGTGCTGTGGTCTCAGAGTGTAACTGGTATGATTTGACTTTCTTCAATTTGCTGAGAATTGTTTTATGGCCAATTGTGTAGTCAGTTCTAGAGTATGTGCCATATGCAGAAGAGAAGAATATATATTTTGTTGTTTTGGGGCAAAGAGTTTTGCAGATGTCTGCTAGGTCTATTTGGCCAAGTGTTGACTCCAGGTCCCAAATATCTTTGTTTACTGCCTTGATGCTCTGTCCAATACTTGGCACTTTTGTCTAACACAGTGACATGTTGCAGTCTCTCACTATTATTGTGTGGTTATCTAAGTCTCTTCATAGTCTCTAAGAACTAGTTTTATGAATCTGCATGCTCCTGTGTTGGGTGCATATATATTTATTTTCTTATATATATGTTTTATTTTAAAATCTTGTGAGTACATAGTAGGCATATGTATTTATGGGATACATGAGTTATTTTGGTACAGGCCTGCAATGCATAATAATCACATCATGGAAAATTGTGTATCTAACCCCTCAAGCATCTATCCTTTGTATTACAAACAATCCAATTATACCTCTTAGTTATTTTTAAATGTATAATTAGATTATTAAAATTATTATTGACTATAGTCTCCCTGTTATACTCTTAAGTATTAGGTCTTATTCATTCTTTCTATTTTTTTGTAGCCATTAGCCATCCCCACCTTTCTGTCACCCTGTTCCCCACCTTTCCCAGCCTCTGGTAACTATCTTTCTACTCTCTATCTCCATGAATTCAATTGTTTTAATTTTTAGCTCCCATGAATAAGTGGGAACATGTGAAGTGTGTCTTTCTGCATCTGGCTTATTTCACTTAACACAATTACCTCCAGTTTCATCCATCCATGTTGTTGCAAATGACAGAATCTCATTTTTTATGGCTAAATAGTACTCCATTGTATATACATACCACATTTTCTTTATCCATTCTTCTGTTCATGGACACTTGAGTTGCTTCCAAATCTTGACTATTGTGAGTAGTGCCACAATAAACACGGGAGTGCTGATATCATTTTGATACACTGATTTCTTTTGTTTTGGGTATATAAGTAGGAGTGCAATGGCTGAATTGTAAAGTACCTCTATTTTTAGATTTTTTTGATGAACCTCCAAACTGTTCTACATAGTGTTTGTACTAATTTACATTCCCCCTAACCATGTAAAAGAGTTCCCTTTTCTCCACATCCTTGCCAGCATTTACTATTTCCAGACTTTGGGATAAAAGACATTTTAGCTGTGATGAGGTGATATCTCAGTGTAGTTTTCATTTGCATTTCTCTGATGACCAGTGATGGTGAGCACTTTTTCATAGGCCTGTTTGTCATTTGTATATCTTCTTTTGAGAAATGTCTATTCAAACTTTTTTCCAATTTTTAAATCAGATTATTAGATATTTTCCATTAATTTCCTCCTGTTGTCTAATTGCTCTAGCTAGACATTTAGTACTATGTTAAATAACAGTGGCGAAAGTAGTTTTGTGTTCCAGATCTAAGAGGAAAAGCTTTTAGTCTTTCCCCACTCAGGATCATGTTATCTGTGGGTCTGTCATATGGTGCTTTTACTATGCTAAGATATGTTCCTCCTATACCCAGTTTTAGGGATCGTTAAGTATTCTTATTGAGTTGAACCCTTTACCATATGTAGTATTGTTCTTGATCTTTTTTTATTGTTGTTGGTTTAAAGTCTGTTTTGTATGAAATTAGAATAGCAACTCCTGCTTTTTTTGTTGTTGTTTTCCATTTGCTTGGTGGATTTTTCTTCATCCTTTACTTTGAGCCTATAAGTGTAACTGCAGGTGAGATGGGTCTTTTGAAGACAGCATACATTTTGTTCTTGCTTCTTTATCCAGCTTGCCATTCTGTGCCTTTTAATTGGTGCATTTAGCTTATTTACATTCAAGGTTTATATTGATATGTGTGGATTTGATACTGTCATCATGTTGTTAGCTGGTTATTATGCCGACTTTATTGTGTAGCTGCTTTATAGTGTCAATGGTCTACGTAGTTAAGTGTGTTTTTGTGGTGGCCACTAACAGTCTTTTGTTTTCATATTGAGCACTTCCTTAAGGATCTCTTATTGTTCAACCATAAAGACGCCTGCACTTGCATGTTCATCACAGCACTATTCACAACAGCAAAGACATGGAATCAACTTAAATACCCATCAGTGGTATGCTAGATTAAGAAAATGTGGTCACATACACCATGAAATACTATGTACCCATAAAAAAGTATGAGAACGTGTTTTTTGAGGCAGCGTGCATGGAACTGGAGGCCATTATTCCAAATCAACAGAAAACCAAATAATACATGTTTTCACGTACAAGTGGAAGCTAAACACTGAGTACGCATGAACACAAAGAAAGGAATAATAGGTACTGGGGCCTACTTGACAGTAAAGGGTGGGAGGAGAGAAAGGATCTAAAAACTATCAGGTACTGTGCATATTACTTGAGTGACAAAATAATCAGTACATGAAACCCTTGTGACATGAAATTTACCTAGATTACAAACCTGAACTTGTACCTCTGAAACTAAAATCTATTAAAAAACAAAAATCCATAAGCATTAGCAAGTATCCATTGCAACACTTTAGAAAAATCTAATAATTCATTAGAGAGGCAGAGTATCTTCTCTACTCTGACCTGATTTATGAGCAATTGCACCACATCAAATGTGATGGTTAATTTTATGTGTCAACTTGGCTAGACTATAGTACTGATATATTTGGCCAGACACCACCAGTCTAGATATTGGTGTGAAGATATTTTTTAGATACAATAGACAGTTAAATCAGCAGACATGGAGTAAAGCAGATTATCTTCCATAACGTGGTAGGCATCATCCAATCAGCTGAAGGCTGTAAAAGAAAAAGACTGAGGTCCCCAGAGGAAGAGGAAATTCTGCCTCCAGACTCAAGTTGCAACATCAGCTCTTTCCTAGGTCTTTAGCCTGCTGACTTGCCTTGAAGATCTCAGACTTAGACTTGCTAACCGTTTGCACTGAGTCACAACACATGACCAATTCATTAAAGTAAATATTGAAGTAAATCTGTCTCTCTCTCTATATATGTGTATATATATATGTGTGTGTGTGTGTATGTGTAGATAGATAGATAGATAGATGAGCTTTTTTTAGTGTTTATGTTGCTTAAAGATCTTTGTGCTTCTTAAATCTGTGACTTAATGTGTTTCACCAGGTTCAAAAAATTATCTCTTCACATACTTCCTTTAGCTATAAAACATCTTTTAAAGAGCTAAAACAAATTAAATTTTAAACACATTCACATCCCAAACACACACAGAAATACTAGTAACAAACTGTAGAAATGATCCCTGAAAGTATAATCTTGAAATACTAAGAGTTCTTCAGAGATATATGCCTAGGTTGGGGGAAGGGAATGCATGAAGGATGAAGGAATAAATTAAGGGTGAATATATGGGAAAATCTAAATAAACATTGTCTGTATAAGAAAATTATGTCCCATATTACTTTAAAAACAGAGAGAATACACATGTATGATAACAACAGCACAAGATTTCTGAAAGAGCAAATACAATTAAGGAGTTATTAGGTTATTTTTTACTGTTTGGGATGTACTTAAATGTTGACTTATTGCAAGTCTCATTAGTCAAGAATATAAATTGTAATGCCTAAGGAAACCACTGAAATGATAGCAAGAGAATGCATAAGGACCACGCTAGCAGAGGAAAAATTTAGAAAACTCGTAAGTACTAAATCTGAAAGAAGGTCATGAAAGAGAGGAAAAGGAACATAGAAAAGGTAGTCAATAGAAAATCATAGTGAAGACTTCTTTTAAATCCATTGAAGAAAACAAAATGATGGCCAAAGATGTATCAGGCAGAAGCTAACTTAAAAGAAAGCTGGTATGGCTATACTAATATGGTACAAAGTATACCTGAAAGAATAAACATTAGTATTGACAAAAAGGGCTTTCATGAGGCTAAACTAATCAACTAAAAGAAGATGTATAATTCTACATTGGCATGGTCCTAATAATATATTCTCAAAATATGTAAATGCAAAATTTTCAGAAATAAAAACAGAGGCAGTCGCAGTTAAAGATTTTCACACACTTCACTTGGAAATTGATAAAATATTTTGATGTGGGTAGGACTTGCATATGCTATTGGCTAGAGACTAAATTGGACCAAACACTCACTTTAAAAGACTCTGACATTGTTCCTTGAAGTTGAATATACACATAGCCTATGGCCAGATAATTTTACTCCCAGGGTATAGCCTATAGAATATCAAGAAATATGTACAAATGTTTACAGAAGCTGTAGTTGTTAAAGGCAGACTATAAATAACTGAAATGATCATCTATAGTAGATCTAGGAAATTGATTTGGATTTCATAATGATGATGATGGATTACCATCTGCAGGAAGAATTAATGAACTCATATTATGTGCAATAACCTAAATGAATCTTACAAACATAATGATAGGTGAAATAAATCAATTACAAACAATTCAAACCACATCAGTCTATGAATGGAAAATTTTTTTTACAAAGCAGCAGTCTTTTTTTTTTTTTTGAGAGAGAGTCTCACTCTGTCCCCCAGGCTGGAGTGTAATGGCATGATCTCAGCTCACTGCAACCTCTGCCTCCTGGGTTCAAGCGATTCCGCTGCCTCAGCCTCCCGAGTATCTGGGACTACAGGCGCGCACCACCAAACCTGGCTAATTTTTTGTATTTTAGTAGAGACAGGGTTTCACCATGTTGGTCAGGCTGATCTCAAACTCCTGACCTCGTGATCCGCCCATGTTAGCCTTCCAAAGTGCTAGGATTACAGGTGTGAACCACCGTGCCTGGCCAACAATAGTAGTATAAGTCAGAGTGTCAGCTATATTTGGAAAGAGGCCATAGTCACTGGAAAATAACACAAGGAAAGTTCTTGAGATTTAAGTAAAGTTCTATTTTCCTGAGACATGGATCGTGGCTTAATGGATAATTTCTCTTTGTGTTAATTCATTAAGCTGGACACTTAAGAGCTGCACACTTTATTTCATCCAGAATCTATTTTCAAGTTGAAGCATGTAAAGACATTGCACAAAAAAAACAGTTTTCCTGGTGAATTTAATCCTGTTCTATTAAATCATCACTTTCAAGTTCTACTCCTTAAGACACGCTTGGTGTGCCCTCTCAGGGCATTCAGCAATATTCTCTAGTGAAGTCAAACTGAAGACACACTGATAAAGCATCTTAGAAATTGCATGGGTTCCTTCCTGAACTGCCATAACATCAGTTTTGCTTATACTTGTATTTTATACAGCATGTGTTAGCACGTATGATGTTGTCTGAGCAAATATTTGGGTGTCCAAAAGGGATTATCTGATACCTTTGCAGGATTTCAACCTTTTGTCTACATGTCATGACCTAAAGTCAACAATGAGGAAATATTTCTTTCCTGCTTTTATAAATAAAATCTTTTTGTAAATCCTCTAAAAAAAATGTGAGCATTTTTCGGTTTCCCCTGCCACTGACTACCGGTAGCTAAGAAATCTGTTTTTCTTTCCTTCTGGATGTGTTTTTTCATATTAGATTTTCCTGCAGTTCCATCTTATTAGATGCCTAGACATGCATACTTCTTTTCCTCTCCTGCATCCATAATGCAGGATGTGCACATGCATGGAGGAACACAGGAGCGTGTGCTGTGGAGAGGGCAGAATCTCTCCTACAGTGCAGATTCAAGTATCTGGGAGATTCTTTTTGCCTCTTGCCTATTTTCTTTTCTTTTTTTCTTTTTCTTTTCTTTTTTTTTTTTTTTTTTTTTTTTTTTTTGGAGTCTTGCTCTGTCGCCAGGCTCACTGCAACCTCTGCCTCCCGGGTTCAAGCGATTCTCCTGCCTCAGCCTCCCGAGTAGCTGGGACTACAGGTGTATGCCACCACATCTGGCTAATTTTTTTGTAGTTTTAGTAGAGACTGGTTTTCACGGTGTTAGCCAGGATTGTCTGGATCTCCTGACCTTGTGATCAGCCCACCTCAGCCTCCCAAAGTGCTGGGATTACAGACGTGAGCCACCACCCCCGGCCTAATTTCTGCTTTTATGGAAGGAACCATTCTTATTTAAAACTACAATTTTGTATTTGGTTTTTGGGTATTTTTTTGTTTGTTTTGTTTTTTGTTTTTTAGTTTTTTTTTTTGGGTGAAGTCTTGCTGTGTCGCCCAGGCTGGAGTGCAGTGGTGTAGTCTTGGCTCATTGTCAGCTCTGCCAGGAGAGTGGGTTCACACCATTCTCCTGCCTCAGCCTCCCGAGTAGCTGGGATTACAGGCGTCCACCACCATGCCCAGCTAATTTTTTGTATTTTTAGTAGAGACAGGGTTTCACCATGTTAGCCAGGATGGTCTCCATCCCCTGAACTCATGATCTGCCCACCTCGGCCTCCCAAAGCGCTGGGATTACAGGCGTGAGCCACTGCACTCAGCCCAATTTTTGTATTTGTGCTAGGTTTTTGACTGGTTTGTGTTAAACAAAAAGATTGTCCCAGGTGTGTGGATTTCACAGACTTTATTCATCCTAGTGGACAAAGGCAGGTAAAACACATTTTTTATTTTATTTTTTCTCTGCAAAACTGTACTTTCAATAAATGACTGATTCTTAGATAGATGATGATAGTTTTTCCAGTGCAGAAATAAAATCCATGCAATTTTTATAAAACTTGGACCATACCTTTCAAAGTTCTCCTCAAGTTATGCATAGAAATGAGTATATGATCCAAAATTAGTTGCTTTCTAGAGCAAAGTGAAGGGAAGTGAGAAAAAGCAAGAGAGAAAGTTCTGGGAATGACCATGTTTTCAGTCCCTTCCCAGGGAGGTAAATATATTTAAGACACATATTTTAAGAAATTGCTTGTATAATCTGTCCTTATAATTTAGTGTATTCCTTTGAGTTAATTATTTTTATTTGAGAAATGCAATGCATGCACACTTTAGGTAAATGAAGAAAGGCTTTTAATGAGGTCATACAGATTGTGATGTCCCTACTTAGACATGCAAATCAACATAAGGAGATTCACTCACAGGCACAAGTTCCCCAGCAGGGGAGCCAAGAGTGTTTTGGAAACAATGTGTGACACAGAAGAAGAGGAGCCAAAGCTGTCTTATTCACAGGGAGTAGCCCTTTTGTTTTGGACGCCGTTTCTGTTAGTCCTTAAAATCCCTTCCAGGTTAAAGATGGCTTTTCCAAGTGAGTATGTCTCAACACAAACTTAGGATATTGAAGTCCCACTTATAAACAGCAAACTCTTCCACATAGAAAGAAAACAAAAAGAAGTAACAGCAGACTACCATCCTCAGTGAATTCCTGGGCATTTTGTTCCCAAAGCAATCAGATCTGCATTTATATTTAAAGAGAGCTCATGAGAGTGTCCTATTTTGAATACCTGAATTGAACTCCTGACCCTGTTCCCAGGATTTGATCTGTGAGACCTGCATCTTTATAACATGTATCAGGTAAACTTTTGCTATAATAAAATGTGCCCCGGGGTCATTTTTCTGACCTTTCTCCCCCTTTTTCTTCTCATTTTTACTTTCCCTTCAGTGCCTTAGCGAGGACTACACAAAATTGATAGTGTGTGCTTGGTCTGCTTGGGAATTTATAGACAAAGCTGAGCTATGGAAAAAGCGTCAGAAGCAGGACTTAAAATTAAGTGAGAAAACAAAGTCCTTTTTCTCTCCCTCCTCTTCCTTGCTGAAAACAAAGGACCAAGTCTATTAGAAAACATCAATGCAATTCAAAAGCAGGTGTATTTCCACTTGCAGAGCAGCTTGTGGGCTAGAAGCAGATGCCAGTGGTTACATAGCAGCAAGGGTTTTAGACTACACCCTAAGGGAAATGTCCCAGCCCATCAAGGTCACCCCTTGCACACACACACACACACACACACACAAACACACACACACGGTAGAAGCTAACATTTGGTACTCTATTTCTTTGTTTATGGCATAACATACCCCAAGGTGTTCCAGATACTCATGCTGCTACCAGGTCACCAGGCCACCCCACTGCCATCTCTCTTTTAGCTCCACCCTAACTTAACAGTGCTTTTGTGTTCCAGAATTTCCCTTACCTCCTTCCACTCCTGCACCTTCAGATTCATTTCTTTCTGTTCCTTTACTTTCTGATAAAACTTATAGAACTGAGGTTATGTTAGTTAATGTAGATTACATAGCTGGAAAATAGAGAATCTGAGATTAAAATTCAGGCCTTCTTTCTCTTAACCCATCAGGCTTCTTTTTGATCATTTCAATAAGATGCTTCACTGTAGCCCAATTTTTTGTCACACTCTCTGCTTGAATATAGAAATGCACTTATTCATGTATTTGATGTGTATACTCTATCAGACCATAATTTTCTTAGGCAATAAGAAAAATATGATTTTACTCTATAAATGTTCTACTTCATCTTTTATGGGGTCAACCATTTTATGTTTTAGTTGGAGAAAAATTGTCAAAATTTGTTTATCTACATCTCATATAATACGATCTAGACAATTGTTACCTTTACCAAAAACATCAGGCCGGGGATGGTGGCACACGCCTGTAATCCCAACACTTTGGGAGGCTGACACGGACAGATCACGAGGTCAGGAGATCAAGACCACCTTGGCTAACACGGTGAAACCCCGTCTCTACTGAAAATACAAAAAATTAGCCAGGCGTGGTGGCGGGTGCCTGTAGTCCCAGCTACTCTGGAGGCTAAGGCAGGAGAATGGTGTGAACCTGGGAGACGGAGCTTGCAGTGAGCCGAGATTGCGCCACTGCACTCCAGCCTGGGTGACAGAGTGAGACTCTGTCTCAAAAATAAATAAATAAATAAATAAAAACAATCAACAACAGGAGCAGAGTACTTGGATTTGAGAAACTGACATAGGTGTTCTGAAAAACTTGGAAGAAGAAAATATAATTGAGAACAAAACTTTTCTTGAACTCAACTCTAGAATTCATTCACCATTTTTCTTATGTATCTTATAGTGTCTTGGGTAACCAGGTTATCATGGCCAGGCCAGAAGGAGAGTTTGTTGAATGAGCTCATGTATAAACAACAGCTTCATAAGGCTGTGAACATTTATGAGGCTCATTATGTTTCAGATCTTGTTTAACAGCAAGTCCCTCCCTACTTGGGCAGTGGAATCCCGCTGATTTACTACTTATCAGGAATAAATTACAGTTTAGAACTTGGATTTTTTTTCATGGTTTTCTTTGTGTCAGCATAAATAAACTTAGCTAATAGGGCTATTTCCCATTGCCCATTAAACAGACTGTGAGTAAAAGATTTCCTGGCCTGTGAGAGAAGGAAGATGAGAGGACTGAGTCGTTTTACCTGAAGGTGTTTACAATGTTAAGGGCTTTGGGAAATAGATGTCAAATACTGCAAGTTACAGCATTTCCTAACACTTATTTGGGTTTTTACGTTTTGTTTTCCATCAGCTACAGAATCTTATTATTGTAGAAGCCATTAGCCCTGGGGAGTGAGAAGTCATTCTTGGTGAATTCTGTAGGCAAAGATGACTACATCCCAACACACTGCCAGGATCATCATCATCTCTATGTACCCTTCTCTTAATAAAATCTAGAGTGATGGCTTCACCCGCTTTGTTGAAATGTTCGGAATTCTGTAATTACTGAAAGAGAGAGTGGAATGTCATTTCTAGGTCTTCATCCAGAGTAATTTCTTGGCTCCAATGCCCCCATTTCATTTGCAGAAACAGCTTTTTGGTATTAGTTAACATTCAAGGAATAGTTTCAAGTTTTACAACTGCAAAAGGGTCATTATTTTTATCAGTGTGCTGGAGGTTATTTTGAGTCTGAATACGGAGGGCCCAATTCAATAAAATCTCAGCCTGACTTTCCCAGCAGGATGCTCAAACCATGGAAATTCAACAGGGGAGCACGCATGGGCTTCTACGATACTGAACCAGGGCTGAATTTCCATTTAATCATTCTTGAGAAATCAAAAGACACTTTGGGATTAAATGGCAAACCTTTTAAGTAGGAATTCTTCAGCCAAAATGGCCAATTAGCATTTAAACTGTAGAACTGCATTATGTAAGAGGAAATGAGTAACTGAAAAAAGAAATTATCTTCCTTATTAGTTAAAAAGGTAAACCAGAAACATGGAGTTATCACAAAACAAGCATTATCTTCTAGAACAGGAGAGGTACACAGGACTTTTGTTCCAAAAAGAATTCAAAGGACCAATGTTTTTGACCTGTTCTCATGCTTTAAGCTTTAATTGGCAAAATTAGCTCAAGTGAATAATATTAGAAGCCACCCTCTAATTATATATTTTGTTGCATCACACAAGTGACTCAAAAGCTCCATATTTATGACTTTAAATTGATTTTTTACATAAATTACTTTATGTATTGGAAAGTAATAAATTATATTTAGAAATAGCCTAGATTCAATTTTTTATATTCATAAAATCTTGGCTTATTTAAAGCTCCTTCCCCATCTTCAAGTGTGCACCTCAGGGACTTAGAGACCAAACAGAATAAGAGTTGGCTTAGGAAGAAAACCACATTTCTGGTATGACTGCTTATAAAAGAAAACTTAAAACCTTCCAGAAATGTACTTGAAAATGGCTCTTAAGCAATTGTTTATTATCTTTCTTCATGTATCATCAATTTTTAGACTCAGCTTTCACCAAGCTCAATACTTACATAAATTTCAAATGTTGGTTCTCACCAATATTTAGTAATGTTATTGTTGTGCATGTTTGTACACATACTAAAAAAATGAAAAGGCAAGCAGATTCAATGGTTATTATTATTGCAAAGTGCCATTGCACTTTGCAATGTTTTTCTTCTTTGTCAGTTCCTCATTATGGTATCCCAGAGGGTTTCATGACATGGACTTTTGTAATATGTCACATGTGGTGAAGACCAGCAGTTGAACACCAGAAGAAATCTGACCAGTCCTCACTGCAGCAGAAGGGCTAGAGATTTGCTTAGGGAATAAAGAACATGCACTGTATTCTCCACAGGACATGGGTTTTTTGCATCAATAGTCTGGATGATTACCTAAAAGCATGACAGTAAACAACTGATGGTTTTTCTCACCCACCTCACTCATTGCCAAACCGGCCAAGATCTTTCATCTGTTGAGTGACTTGAGATTTTGCTGTAAGAGTAATCATTTTTGTTTACCGGGATGGTAATACTGAAAGTGACCCAATTGCCCCATAGAATGTTATTTTTGATAAACATAGAAATTGACCCTTCTGATCTTAAGAAGCTTGAAATTCATATTTGTTTCATCTGAGTTCCTTCCTCAGGAAAGCACCTTCAGGTCTCTCACAAAAAGTATTAAAGAACTGAAACCAGATCACGGCACTGATGCAGGACCCCTCATTTACCATGATGGCTTCCTTATCCCTCCCAAGTTCTTGTTTCCTTACACATTGTTACATTTCTTGCCTGCAATATAAATCCCTGATTTTAGTCAGTCAGGGGAGATGGATGTGGGACTGAGTTTCCATATTCTTGGCTATGACACCTGATTAAAGCCTTCTTCCTTGACAGAAGTCATTGGCTTTCTGTGCAGTGAGCAGCAGGACCTAGACCGAACCCTCTGGTGTTTTTAGTAACAGTGCTACTGAAAAAGACAAGATTGTTTACTGTTTGCTTTCTGTAAAAAATAACAAAAGCAGAGATATATAGATGTATACCCATTTAAACATTATTTTCTGTTGAAAAGTTAATTCAGACTTCTCATTGACTAATTAAATGATGGCAATCATTTAAAATATGGCCTATCATATAATCATTCATGGAAAAACATTATTAACAGGTTGGCCTATCTTTTTCAAGACTTTTATAAATACTTGTGTATGCATGTACTATATACATATTTAATAAATCTTGAATTATTCTGTATATGCCATTTTGCAATTTGTACTTACCTATGCATTATCTTTAAACATTTTCTCAGATTGTTCTCATGGGTTTTAGTGTCTAATCATGTTATATTTTCATCATATATTTGAACAACTTCTATTGTTGAACAGTTTGGAGCATTTTACATTTTCTCTTGTTTTAAATAATGCTGTAGCAATTACATTTGTGTGAAAATCTTTGTACACTATTTGATCATTTTTGTACTAGAAGAACAATTGTATGCCAGAGAATGAGTATATTTTAAAGTTCAATTATTATTATTATCATTTTTATTACAGCAGTAATGTAGAGATCCTCTAAAATAACAATGATTAAGATTACAACTATTACACTCCTCACTGTGTTTCTAGGCACTGTTCTATTATATCAGACTTAACTTAATCTTCAATAAAACACTGTCAAATAGTTCTTTATATTATCTTAATTTTATTGATGAGGACATTTGGGACTTAGGTTGAACAGCTTGCCCAAAGTCAAACAATTGATAAATGGCAGGGCTGCCTTACTCTAGAATTGTGTTTTCAAAAAAGATGATGCTGTTAGAAAATTATAGGACAGTTTTGATTTTCACACAGATTGGGAGAGAATGCATTTTGAGAATAGACGCCAAGGATGTTAAATTTTCTGCAGTGAGTGAGAGAGCCCCTCACAACTTTAGGGTGTTTCTGGATATTCATGTAACCAGTTATCTATTTTTCTGAGCCTAAAACCTAAATCTGTTTTATACATAAATACAGATAACATTTGCAGGATTTTAATATGCAATAAATTTACTAATGATGCAAAGCTTACTTGAGTGAAGATAGACCTGAATACAGAATTTGTTTTGATCAGAACTTTACCAAGAACTGTTCAACATTTTGGAAAATCAGGTCACTGTTGACATCACAACTGTAGTATGTGAGCCTCCAACACAACACCTCTACAGTCATCTAAATTTGGAGTGGTCAATTTCATGGTGACTGTATGCATAGGTGTGAACGGGATCACTTTATAACATCTTCTAGTATGGCTCGGTGCAGTAGCTCACACCTGTAATCCCAGTACTTAGGGAAGCAGAGGTAGGGGGATCACTTGAATCCAGGAGCTCCAGATCTGCCTGGGCAACGTAACAAGACTCTGTTCTCCACAAAAAGAAAACAAAAAACAAAAAACAAAACAAAACAAAACAAAAACAGAAAAAACTGGTACATCTTTTAGTGTGGTTGTGCCTGGGCATGAAATCCACATTTTTATCATAAAGTGTTTCTCTTTATTCATCTTTGATTTTATATTAGTAAAATAATTGCTTAAAACTATGTGAGTATTGTGTGTTACATTAGCAATTGATTTTTTCCAGGAGAGTAAAAGAGTGATTCAACCTATTAGTTATAAAAAGAGTATTACATATAATAGGATTGAGGACAGCAAAATGTACATGTCCGGGGTACAGAGTTAGGGGTACATTTACATGTTAAATATAGACACATATAGAGGAATTCACACCTGCACACACAGCCTGAACTCTGACCCAACATGTTTGTGCTTTTCAAATTGTCATTCTCAATCTTTTAGTGAGCCATGACATCAATGCATAGGTTGAGACCAAAATTTTTTAATGAAATAAAGTAGAACAAATTAGAACGGAATGAAATGGAGTAGAGTGGAGTAGAGTGCAGTGGAATGGATGGAATAAGAGGAGATGGGATGAAATAGAATAGAATTGAATATAATTCAGTATCAGTTTTGTCTGTTTTATATACCTGTGCATATAAGGACATTGTAAAATGCATCTTTTACTTTGGACCAAAAAGGTGAAAGCCATTGAGCTACACTACTATACTTTATACAGAAAGCAAGTAACATTTTCAGGGGTTAATCATTTTTCTGTACCTGAGTGTCAAAGTTGGTTTTGATAGTGATTGATGGGAGAGGAAGAAACCTGAAGATACCAGTGATTACCACACATCTTGAGTCCTCTGTTTCACAGCTTGCCTGAATGGAAGTGATGGTGCTGGCACAAGGCCAATTCCTTATCTGAATGTTTGTGTTCCCCCAAAATTGTATGTTAAAATCTAATCACCAAGGTGATGATATTAGAAGGTGGGGCCTTTGGGGTTGATAAGGCCATGAGGACACCATCCTGTGAATGGGATTAATGCCCTTGTGAAGTAGGCCACAGAGAGCTGCCTTGCATCTTCCACCATGTGAGGACACATGGAATGCACCATCTATGAGGGAAGGGTCCTCACTAGACACCAAATCTGCTGATGCCTTGATCTTGAACTTCCCAGCCTTCAGAACTGTTCTAATGTTTATAAATTACCCAGTCTAAGGTATTTTGTTACCACAGCCTGAACAAAGACAATTCCTCATTCTCTTTCATTGACTGACACTGAATGTGCTTGCCTATGCTACAGCTACTGGAGATTTTGCTATTTGTTTTGTGTCACTGTTTGGTCTTACAGTTATGAAATGGATAGAAATTATTCTCCCACATCTTTGCCTCCCTCTGCTTTTTTCTTCTTCCTTCCCTTCGTTGCATTTGGTTCAGGGAGCCTGTGTCATCATGACACCCACTTCATCCTGGCTTCCCAGACTCCTCACCTCAGGGATCTATAGAGTGATGCTTTCCCCCCGACCCCTGTTTCTTTGAAACTTACCTGATCTGCATCTCATGACTCTGTGGCCTGACAGATGACCACCAAGTTATTTTTCAAGACACTGATTCAGACTAAAATAGTAATGGATGTGTATGTGACACCTTCTAGGAGGTATTTTTATTTCTAATGGAAGCAGAGTATTATTGAAAATGAATGAAAGTAGCATAGGAGGCATATTTGATTGGGGTGAAAGCAGGTTGTGGAAATTTAGACAGTTTCTTTCTTATAAGGAAACCAGGAGAACCTCTGTCTAAACATACAATTGGTCTTCATTAAACTCCAGACACTCTTTTAGTCTGTTTCAAGCATGACATAAATTAAACTACTACTATATTTTTTAAAAATATTATTTAAACAATTTGTTACTGAAGGAAAATTCAGAAATAGACCCAAGAAATTTTATTTATGTTGTCAACACTCTACTGGGCAATTATAACTTGAAAACTTACATCATTATTTAGCCCTACTCTTTCTTTGCTGTTTTGGTCCACATGTGCTGAGTTTTTCTGATTTACACTCAGAATGTTTTGCTCCTTGATTTGATCGCTCCTTTCTTTTCCTACGGCAACTGTATTCATTTTATCTAGATGGAATATTTCAAGAGCCTCACAATTTCTTCTCTTTCTCTTACTCATTCACATTGTCATTTGTATTATACCTTCAAAACCATAGTTCTGATCATTTCACTCACTTGTGCAGATCATTTGTGTCCCTCAATTACCTATAGAATAAAATCCAATCTTCTTCCCTTTGAATTCCTCAACCATCTGGCTTCATCATTCTTTTTACTCATCAGCTAAAAGAAATTAATTGCTGTTCATTGAATATCCCACATACTTCTGTAATTATACCTTTGCTTACTGTTATGCATACATCTTTTTATTTATTTATTTATTTTTTTGAGACAGAGTTTCAGTCTGTCAACCAGGCTGCAGTGCAGTGGCACTGTCTCAGCTTGCTGCAAGCTCCGCCTCCTGGGTTCACACCGTTCTCCTGCCTCACCCTCCGGAGTAGCTGGGACTACAGGCGCCCGCCACCATTCCCAGCTAATTTTTGTTTTTTTGTATTTTTAGTAGAGACGGGGTTTCACCATATTAGCCAGGTTGGTCTCGATCTCCTGACCTCATGATCTGCCCACCTTGGCCTCCCAAAGTGCTGGGATTACAGGCGTGAGCCACCGCGCCTGGCCTCTTATGCATACATCTTACTGGAATTTCCTTCCCACAATGTCTGTGGTCCAGAATCCCTTATAATTTTTAAGGGCCAGAAGGAATATCACCTTTTCTAAGATATCCACAATATCTGCTTCACAGAATGACCATAATCTTTTTTTCCCCTCATAACTATCACTTGATCTTAGCCAAAAGGCCGAGAAGTGATCCCCTCATAACTATCCTAACACATTGTATGTTAAATTCTTGATCACTTTTTTTCCCTTTTTAATGTTTTTACTTAAGAGCAACTTTATGTGTAGTAAAATGCACAGTTCTCAATAACATACTTTAATGTGTGCTAAGAAATGCATACACCTGAAAGAGAGATACAGAGTATGTGCATTATCCCAGAAAATTCCCTATAGCCCTTGGACAGTCAATCCTCACTACCACTCCTTGCCAAATGCAAATACTGCTCTGATGTCTTTGACTACAGATTATTTTTGCTATTTCTACAACTTCATATAAAAAGAATCATTCTGTATTAGAGTGTCTTCTTTAATACTGTAGTTTCTTTCACTTAAACTATATTTGAGAGTAAACCATGTTTTATCACTTATCAATCATTTATTATTTTTAATGCTTAGTTGTATTCCATTGGATGAGTACAACATAATTTTGTTCATTCATGGATGACAATTTATTATTGTCAGTTTTTTGGCTATTAGAAGAAAGCTACTATGAACAATCTTTTTATGAATGTACATTTTCATTTCTCATGGATAAATACTGCCATATTTGCAGAAGTGTTTAAAACCTTTTATACTACAATGAATAATGTATGAGAGATCCAGCTACCTACCTCTTCAATCATTGGTGTCAGTCTTTTTTTTTTTTCTTTTTTTTTTTTGAGATGGAGTTTCATTCTTGTTGCCCAGGCTGGAGTGCAATGGTGCGATCTCAGCTCGCTGAAACCTCTGCCACCCAGGTTCAAGCGATTCTCCTGCCTCAGACTCCCGAATAGCTGCGATTACAGGCATGCACCACCACGCCTGGCTAATTTTGTATTTTTAGTATTGATGGGGTTTCACCATATTGGTCAGGCTGGTCTTGAAGTCCTGACCTTGTGATCCGCCCTCCTCGGCCTCCCAAATTGCAAGGATTGCTAGTATGAGCCACCACACCCAGCCACCTTTTTAATTTTATCCTGGCTTTTTCCCCAAAAACTGGTAGCAGCTTTGCCAGTACTACTCTCTTAAAAATCTTGTGGGATTCCTGTAAATCTCTTTGTACTTGATTTCTTTATATAAAAGCCCTACTCATCTGTCTCAATATTAACCACTTTTTATATAGGGCTTCCTATAAAACAGCTATGAGACAATGTCATTGAGATTATTAGATGTCCTAATGCGTAATAAAGAATATATTTGAGACATACGCATCAGAACCTTATGGGAACTTTCTTTTCTCTTTGAAGTACCTACTTGATTCTTTTTGAAGTCTTAACAAAATATTTCACAATAATGCCCTTGGCTTTATCTTTAGATGATGTTTTCCTAACAGCATGCTGGATTGGATTATTGCTGTGATGGCATTTCTTTTTTTTCTGTCACCCAGGCTGGAATGCAGTGGCACAATCTTAGCTCACTGCAAGCTCTGCCTCCTGGGTGCACACCTTTCTCCTGCCTCAGCCTCCCAAGTACTGGGACTACAGGCGCCCACGACCACGCCTGGCTAACCTTTTGTATTTTTTAGTAAGGATGGGGTTTCACCATGTTAGCTGGGATGGTCTCAATCTCCTGACCTCATGATTTGCCCTCATGACTGCGCCCAGCTGCTGTGATGGCATTTCTTAATTTGACAATCTTGAAGAGTGTGAGAATGAATCTCACACATTTTGATAGGCTAGGCTGTGTTTTCATTGTCATTTGGTTTAAATAAATTTCTAGGCCAGGAGCGGTGGCTCATGCCTGTAATCCCAGCACTTTGAGAGGCCAAGGCTGGCAGATTAGAAGGTCAGGAGATGGAGACCATCCTGGCTAACACGGTGAAACCCTGCCTCTACCAAAAATACAAAAAAAATTAGCCAGGAGTGGTGGCAGGCGCCTGTAGTCCCAGCTACTTAGGAGGCTGAGGCAGGAGAAGGGCATGAGCATGAACTTGGGAGGTGGAGTTCGCAGTGAGCCGAGATTGCACCACTGCACTCCAGCCTGAGCGACAGAGTGAGACTCCATCTCAAAATAAAATAAATAAATAAATTAATTAATTAATTTCTAACTTCCCATGTGATTTCCTGTTTGATCCCTGGGTTGCTTAAAAATGTGATTTTTGGGCCAGGCGTGGTGGCTCACTCCTGTAATCCCAGCACTTCGGGAGGCCAAGGCAGGTGGATCACGAGGTCAGGAGATTGAGACCATCCTGGCTAACACAGTGAAATCCTGTCTCTCATAAAAAAATACAAAACATTAGCCAGGGGTGGTGGCAGCCACCTGTAGTCCCAGCAACTCGAGAGGTTGAGGCAGGAGAATGGTGTGAACCTGGGAGGTGGAGCTTGCAGTGAGCAGAGATCACGCCACTGCATTCCAGCCTGGGCAACAAAGTGAGACTCCATCTCAAAAAAAAAAAAAAAAAATTGATTTTTGATTTTCAAAAGTCAAAAATATTTGGGATTCTACAAATATCTTTCTGCTTTAATTTCTACTTTACTTCTCTTATGTTTGGAAAATACACTCTGTGTCATGTCCGTAGTCTTAAATTAATGAGACATGTATCATCATATGGTGCACTTTTTTAAGTATTCCATGTGTACCTGAAGAGCATGTGTATTCTGCTGCTGGTTTATGAACTGTTATATTAGGTCAAGTGTACTGAGAGTGTTGATCAGATCTATATCCTTACCATTTTTTATTTTACTTTTGGTTTACTGTTTCTATTAATAATTGAAACAGAAGTGTTAATATCTCCAGTTATAATTGCAGATTTGTCTATTTCTCCTTAATTATCTCAGTTTTTGTTTTACATATCTTGAGTTTCTTTTATAAAGTGGGCATATATATCTCCTTGAAAAATTGAACTTTTTTTTTTGAGATGGAGTCTCACTGTCTTCCAGGTTGGAGTGCAGTGGCACGATCTCGGCTCACTGCAAGCCATCTCCTGGGTTCATGCCCTTCTCCGGCCTCAGCCTCCCAAGTAGCTGGGACTACAGGCACCTGCCACCATGCTCGGCTAATTTTTTTGTATTTTTAGTAGAGACGGGGTTTCACCATGTTAGCCAAGATGGTTTTGATCTCCTGACCTCTTGATCCGTCCACCTTGGCCTCCCAAACTACTGGGATTACAGGTGTGAGCTACCACGCCCAGCCAAACAATTGAACTTTTTATCATTATGAAATGTCCTTCATTATCTCAGTTAATACTCCATGCCTTGAAGCATACACTTTCTACCCACTCCAGCTGTTTTATGATTAAAGTTTGCATGGTATATCTTTTCCCATCATTGTACTTTTAACCTAGTTGTGTTCTTATATGTAAAATAAATCTCCTGTTAAAAGCATATAGTGAATCTTGTATGGATGTTTTCTAGACAGACAATTTGTACTTTAAATTAGAGTGTTTCATCCATTTGCATTTAAATTAATTATTGATGTAATTGGGTTTACATCCCGTCATTTCTCCCACTATTTGGTCCATCTATTATTTGTTTCCTTTTGCTTCTTTTCCTTGCTTCTTTAGGATTAATAAGTGGTGTGTGCGTGTGTATTCTGTCTTATCTTGATTATTGTCATTCACAATACACTTTTGTTTTAGTTTTAGAGGTGGGTCTATGGTTTGCAGCATGCAAACAGAGACCATATCACAGTCTCTGTCAAAACAGCAATATTACATACCACTTCACATATTAGATGAGAGATCTACAACAACATACTTTCTCTGCTCCCTCATCCTTTATTCCACTGTTGTTGTATATTTTATTTCATTTTGTATATACCTTACGGTGGGTTGTACAGTGAATTGTGATTGGGTAAAATCCTAGTATATTAGAGAAGTTTAATATTTGTAATCGGTATTTTATTTTAAGAGTATTAGTTATAAAACTAAGTTCCATTGCCAGTAAGAGTCCTAGGATGGCTATGCTTAGGGCTGTAAGTTTTAGATGAAGTGGTATTGTTGTTTGGGGAGATGAAGTAGGGATAATGCTATTGGTGACTAGAAATCCAGCGAATATACTGCCGATTATAAGGCATTATAATTGGATTTATTAGGGAAAGGTTATTTTCATTAATGTTGTTTAGGGTTGGGAAGCAGGGTTTTCCTATTAGGGCAAAGGAAATAATTTGGATACTGTAGAAACTTGTTAGAGAAGTGGCAATGAGAGTAATAGTGAGGGCTCAGGCGTTGGTATATGACATGTTTGTGCTTTTGATGATGAGATCTTTAGAGCAAAAGCCTGTGAGGAAGGGCATAAGTGCTAGGCTACCAATAATAAGGGAGGCTGAACTAAGGGGTAAAGTCTTAAATAGTCCTCCTGTTTTTCAGATGTCTTGTTCATCGCTGAGGTTGTGGATGGTGGATCCTGAACATATAAATAATATAGTTTTGAAAAAGGCATGGGTGCAGACGTGTAGGAATGCTAGATGTAGCTGATTAATGCTGATTGTGACTATTATAAGGCTAGTTGACTTGAGGTGGATAGTGCTACAATTTTTTTTATGTCATTTTGTGTTAAAGCACAGATTGCTATAAATAAAGTGGTGATAGCTCCTAAACATAGTGTAAGGTTTTGGATTAACATGTTATTCTCTATTAATGGATGGAAGTGGATAAGCAGGAAAACTTCGGCCACAACTATAGTGCTAGAGTGGAGTAGGGCTGAGAATGGGGTTAGGTCTTCCATGGTGGAAGGAAGTCAGGGGTGGAGACCAAGTTGAGCTGATTTTCCTGTTGCTGCTAAGAGAAGGCCAATTAATGGAAGAAAATATGGGATAGGATTTAGGATAAATTTTTTTTGAGGTTCTCATGTATTAGAGGATGAGAAGAATCATGCTACGGCTAAAATGATGCCAATATCACCAATGCAATTATGTAGGATTGCTTGGAGGGCTGTTGTATTAGCATCTTCTCAGCCATGTCATCAGCCAAGTAGTAAAAAAGACATAATTCATACACCTTCTCATCTGATACAAAGTTGAAAAAGGTTGTTGGCAGTAACTAGAATTAATATTGTGGTGAGGAAGATAACTAAATATTTGAAAAACTGCCTAATGTTAGGATCTGACTTTATATATCATATTGAGAATTCTATAACAGATCAGGTGATGAATAGTGCTACTGGAATAAACATCATGGAGAAAGTAGTCTAGTTTGAAGCGTAATGAGAGTTTAAGGGTTTGAATTGTTATTCAATGTCAGTTTGAGGTGATGGCTTTTTGGTTGGTATACATAAACACTGTTGTGGGAATGAGGCTAATGGTGAACGTGCACACAACAGCTATTTCTACATAATATGGGTACGGGATTTTCTTGTGAGGGTTGATGAAGGTAATAATGATTGGTAAGGTTAAGGAGATTAAGGTTATTACAGTAATGGAAAAATGCATGATTATTACTTTTATTTGGAGTTGCACCAATATTTTCGGTTCCTAAGACCAACAGATAGCTCTTATCCTTTAAAAGTTGAGAAAGTCATGTTGTTAGGCATGGGGGCATGAGTTAGCAGTTCTTGCATGCTTTCTCGGTAAATAAGAAGTTACAGACTTCTATTATCAGATCCACAATCTAATATTTTGACTAAACTATATTTACTGGGTATAAAGCTTATAATAATTTTAGGGTTTAGAGATAATAGAAGAATAGGTGAAAGATGTATAAATATTTTCTTCTCGTGTAAAGGAGGATTTAATACTCTTAATATAGTATGTACATGTTCCTCGTTGTGTTGTGACAAGTATGTAAAGGGAATAAAGGGCTGTGATTAATATATTAAGTCCTATAAGCATAATGGTAGTGTTTGATCAGGAGAATGAAGCTATTATTACAAGGAGTTCTCCTATTAGATTAATGGTGGGGGGTAAGGCAAGGTTGGTAAGATTTGCTGTAAGTCATCAAAAGACTATCATGGAAGTAATGGTTGAAGGCGTCAAGAGAAGAGTATAATTCGGCTGTGGACTCACTCATAATTTGAATTTGCTAGGCAGAATAGTAAGGACAGAAGAAGTCCGTGGGCAATTATGAGGATAATTGCACCGGTAAAGCTTTAGGAGGTTTGAATAAGGATAGCCATGATAACAAGGTTCAAATTTTTGTTTTTTGTTTTGTTTTGTTTTGTTTTGTTTTTGAGACAGAGCATTGCTCTGTCGCCCAGGTTAGAGTGCAATGGTGCTATCTTGGCTCACTGCAACCTCCACCTCCTGAGTTCAAACGATTCTCCTGCCTCAACCTCCCTAGTAGCTGGGATTACAGGTGCGTGCCACCATGCCCAGCTAATTTTTTGCACTTTTAGTAGAGACAGGGTTTCGCCATGCTGGCCAGGCTCATCTCGAACTCCTGACCTCGTGATCCTCCCACCTTGGCCTCCAAAGTGCTGGAATTACAGGCATGAGCCACCGTGCCTGACCTTAAGTTTCAATTTTTAAAAACAAGTTTTAAAAACAGAAAATGTCTTTATTTTTACCAATGTAATTCCTACTTCCGTGGCTTTTATTTCAAAGTGTAATCCAAATTTCCATCTGACATTTTTCTCCTTTAGTCCGAAGAACCTTTTTTGACATTTCTTTCAGTGCAAGTTTGTGGTGTTGAATTCTTCTAACTTTTGTTTATTTTAAAATGTCTTAATTTCAACATCATTTTTAAAAAATGTGCACTGGTTGTAGAATTCTAGATTGAAATGTTATCTTTTCTTTCAGTATTTTTAAGATAGAATTTCAATGTCTTCTGGCTTGCATTGTTGTCTTTTTTGTAAGAAATACATTTTATTTATGTTTTCCTTCTATTTGTGGTTTATTATACTTAGTGTTTTGTTGCTTTTTAAGGTTTTCTCAGACCCAGAGTAGTGGTTCATGTCTGTAATGCCAGCACTCTGGGAGGCCAAGGCGGACAGATCACTTGAAGCCAGGAGTTTGAGACCAGCCTGGCCAACATGGTGAAACCTCATCTCTACTAAAAATACATACACACACACACACACACAATTAACAGGGCATGGTGGCTCATGCCTGTAATCCTATCTACTTGGGAGGCTGAGGCATAAAAATTGCTTGAACTCAGGAGGTGGAGGTTGCAGTGACCTGAAATTGTCCCACTGCACTCAGGCTGGGTGACAGAGTGAGGCTGTCTTGAAAAAAAAAAAAAAAGAAAAACAAGTTTGCTTTTTATCATTTTTTTTTTCAGAGATGGCAGTTATACAAGTTCTTTATTGTTGTGTATATGTTCAATCTGCTTGTAATTTATTGAATGCTTAGGATCTAAGAGTTGATATTTTCAGCAAATTTGGAACATTTGGGGCTATTTCTTCAAATACATTTTCTATCTCAATTTCTTTCTCCTTTCTTCCTAGGAGTCCAATTACATGTATGTGAGAACATTGGATATTTCCCCACTGTCTTTAAGACTGTCATTATTTAATATTTCAGCATTTTTATTCTATGTGCTTCATTTTTGTTATTTCTTAATGTGATTTCCTCAGCTTTTCTGATATTGTTTCCACAGTATCCAATTTACTAATTAGTTAAGTGGTTAACTAACTAGTTAATTTTAGATATTTTAGGTTTTAAGGTCTGGAATTTCCATGTAAACATTTTCTACAATTACCATTTCGCTACTGAGATTCCCCATCTGTTCAGGCATTAAGCTCATTAGTTCCTTTACATTTGTCTGCTAATTCCAACTCCTTTGTCATTTCTGGGTCTATAATTAATGACTTTCAAAAAATTCATTAGTTATTGATCACTTTTTGCATCTAGTAATTAAAATGAAAATTATGGTGGATATCACTTTATCAAAAGCCAATATTTTTTTTTACGAGTGATGGTTTGGTTTTTTTGGTTGAACCGTTTACTAACAGTTGGGCTTCATTTTCCAATGGTCTATAAAAGCTTTGTAAAAGTGGATATAAAGTCAATCTTGGCTAGGCGTGGTGGCTCATTCCTGTAATCCCAGAACTTTGGGAGGCCAAGGTGGGTAGATTACGAGGTCAAGAGATTGGATACAAAAATTAGCTGGGCATGGTGGTGCCCACCTGTAGTCCCAGCTACTCGGAAGGCTGAAGCAGGAGAATCACTTGAACCCAGGAGGCAGAGGTTGCAGTGAGCCAAGATCGCACCATTGCACTCAAGCCTGGGCAACAAGAGCGAGACTCCGTCTAAAAACAAAAACAAAAACAAAAGAGAAAAAAAGTCAGTCTTAAAGGTCTGGAGTAGATAGACGCACTTCTACTGCCCTCCGCAGTCTCAGATAAATGTCTGGTTTTTCAGTGAGGTCTCTGTGTGCTGCTTGGTGTTCCTCCAAGAACTTAAGGAGAAAGCTATGTACGTTTCCATGGCTGCTTCTCAGCACCACTTCTTCCTGTACTGTACATACAGCCTGCCTGGCAGCCTTGAACTCTGATTTCTGACTACCCATCTCAGTGAGATCGCTCTTCTCTGTGTGGACAGCACATCTCCGCATTATTTCTAGAAAGTCCCTCCAGGCAAAAGGCTAGAGCCATCAGGAAGCTCACTTTATGTGTTTTCATTCTTTCAAGTATGACAGCCCTATAGTGCCTGTGTTTCATTTTTATGGTTGTTTATGGTGGAAATGTCATTCTGATGATAACAGTTACTCTGTAAGAGAAATGCAAGTTGTTCTCGACAATATTTTACTTTGCATTGTAGTTATTCTTGTATATGTCTTATCTTTCTTATGAGACCAGAAGCACCCTGAGGGCAGAGTCCATGCATTCTTTATCTTTGTTTTTTCTCCAGAGCATTCTATGCAGCCTATGTGTTATTTATATAATTATTTAATTTGATTAAATATTTAATGAGTAAATCTTTAGAATAAATAAATAAAATGAATTAAACAAAGCACTTTATGGATTTTGGGAATAATTTCAAAGGCCACAAAATCCATTACACAGACTAGTTTTCTTCGACTCATCAGTTATTTTGTTTTCTGCAGCAGTCACAAGAATACCTAAGTTCCTCATACTACCTTCTTCCCCTGCTGATTCACAAATTATAATCAGAAAGCATGTGAAAAACTGAGAAACAGGAGAAAACAATCACTGACTGCCATGACTGCCATTTGGTAATAGGAGTAATTATTAGGAGTCAATTAGAGCATTCCTTTTTATCTTTTGAGTAGCTTTGCTGGTTGTCATTCTCTAGAGCTACTAAAACGTCAAGCTAGAATTTGTTTTCTTGGTCACACAGGCAAAGATAATGTTTGGAGTTCAGCGGTCAAAAAAACCCTAATGACTGCACTTATGTATGTTTTTGTTTAACTTGTGGATGAAGGCTTATGGATAGGTGCAAAAAATAAGTCCTCTTTTGCAACCTGGAACTGATTGTTCAGTGTGAGTTTTGATACACGTAAGAAGGGATATTATGATACCTGAGACAGTTAACTAATGGGAGTATTGATAACCAGAGAGGTTGGTTCCAGGCCAGGCTCAGTGACTCATGCTTTCAATCCCCACACTTTGGGAGACTGAGGTTGGAGGATTGCTTGAAGCCAAGAGTTCAAGACCAGCTTGGGCAAGAAAGTAACACCTTATCTCCACAAAAAATTAAAAATTAGCTGGATATAGGGGCATGTGCCTGTAGTTGCAGCTACTCAGGAAGGGGAGGCTGAGGCAGGAGGATTGACTCCAGGAGTTGGAGGCTGCACTGAGCTTTGATGGCACCACTTACTCTAGCCTGGGCAACAAAGACAGACCCTGACTCTTAATTTTAAAAAGGTTGATTCTAGGACTGTAGAATAGATAGTTAAAAAGCATGGGATATAGGGAAATCCTCAGCTGTATTAATTTTGTATTCCAATTTTATGTTGACTGGATACATAAGATGGCATTTGGTTTTAAAAGCTTTTATCTTGAGAACATGCTTTCTGGAGTTAAAGGTATTAGCATATTCCACACATCTGTACTATTCTTGAGTATGATCGTTTAGGGCATCAAATTGAGAACCAGGCAGATCCACCTATACTAAAAATGACCCTAAAGTAAGTTGGTTGAAGAAATTAGACCCCAAAGATTCTTGATTTTTCTGTAGGTGAATTTTGAAGTCTTCATCAGTATATCCATGTAAAAAGGAGATGACAGAAACCAAAATAAAATAATTATGGGCTGACAGGACAACCGGATTAAAATAAGCATCAGTTTCATTAAAAAGGGCTAATTTGAGGATAAATCTTTTGAAGATAAATTTTGACATCTGTTCTTTAGAGGATCTAAAGTGACCTTGATGGAAAGTGAAAGAAATCATAACGTGGAATTCCTCAAATAAAAATTTATTAACTTTAAATACTTTTGCCTAATGTTACATACACACAATTAAAAAAAAAAAAACACCTCTTTACACTGTAGAAAGAAAGAAAGAAAGAAAGAAAGAGAGAGAAAGAGGGAGGGAGGGAGGGAGGGAAGGAAGGAGGGAGGGAAGGAAGGAAGGAAGGAGAAAGAAAGAGGCCGGGTGCAGTGACTCTCACCTGTAATCCCAGCAATTTGGGAGGCCGAGCTGGGCGGATCACAAGGTCAAGGATCGAGACCATCCTGGCTAACACGGTGAAACACCCTGTCTCTACTAAAAATACAAAAAATAAGCCGGGCGTGGTGGTGGGCGCCTGTAGTCCCAGCTACTCTGGTGGCTGAGGCCAGAGAATGGCATGAACCCTGGAGAGGAAGTTTGCAGCGAGCCGAGATCACGCCACTGCACTTCTGGGCGACAGAGTGAGACTCTGTTTAAAAAAAAAAAAAAAGAAGAAGAAGAAGGAGGAGGAGGAGGAGAAGGAGAAGAAGAAGAAGAAGGAAGGAAGGAAGGAAGGAAGGAAGGAAGGAAGGAAGGAAACCCTGATGAAGCCACACCTGTTTAGGGCACAAGAGGACACACGTATTCCATGTAATAAGGGTCAAAGCAAGAGTCGGCCTCACATGAACACAAATGTTTTCCTTTAAGCTAGAAGATGAATTTTATTTTCATTTTTTAAGATTCTAGAGGTAATTTATAGATGAGAAGCTAGAAATAAAGGTTGTAGCATCATATGACATCATTTCTAGAAAACGACTGAGCTTGCCAGCAAGGAATTGCCCTAGTGATTTTTAAATGATTCCAGTTAATTGAGTTATTGAGACATTTTTTTCTCTGTGATTTTCTCCCTCATCTACTTGAGCATTTTGCTAATTCTCATACTTGAGTAATTCCTAAAGTCTCTCATGTAAACTTGGAGATCACGATAACTCACATGTTCCCCAGCTTACCTGGATCCTCCAACTGGCTTCTTAGTCAACCCTTGTTGACGTCCCTGTAAATCCCACACAGAAATTGTCCTTTATACCTGCTAACCTCCTGAATCCAAAAGCTACATTTTCCACTGCCTACCAAAATCTTTCACTGGATACCTGGAGAACATTTTCCTTTATGTGTCCATTGTGAACCAAACGAGAACAAACACTGCATTGTCTTCTCTTTTGCCCTTTTTACCCATTCTGCAAACTACCCTATGTGACAGCTTTGTAGAACTGAAACTCAAAAATTGCTCTGACCCTTTTTCATCCTCTTTGCCCTCACAGCCTAGTCACTTTTCTAAAGATTCTCTGCTACATGTCCTGGACATCATCTGACGGATCCTGTGTCTCTTCCTGTCACTAATCCTGCATATGACTTCCATTTTGTAGGATTGATACTTTTTAACTTGGCTAACAATTATGTCATTTTCTGTGTTTAAAATTCCAATAAAAACTTCAGTGCATTTCTGTCATTAAATACATGCACCTTAGTCCAACATTTAATGGTTTTCAGTGTTCTCCCTTAAAACAGGGCTATCCCTTTTTCCTTTTTCTCCACTGTTTCTCCGATATTTCTTGTGCTATAACCAAAGTGAACTCTAAGCAGGTTCCTAAATATCTGTTCAATTTTCCCAGCCCTGTGCCACAGTTACCGCTGTTCTGTGTACCAGACATGCTCTCCCTTTCGTCCTTCCTTTTATAGCAACCTGCTAACATCTCACCCAGTCCTTAAAACTGCCTATTTTTTCTAAAGTCTTTAGTGACAAGTATAGCTAGATACACTTTTTCACCCTTCTTTGAAATTCTGTGTTCCATTACTAGTACTTCTACAAGGATTCTTGTTCATTTAGACAAATATTTACTGATACTTTATAACGATTGCTGTGCTTTTATTATTTGTGTACTTTTATTGTGATTTTCTGAGCTTAGTTGATGATACCTTTATGAAGAAATGTATTAGGTTTTACTCATGTTTTAATGTCTGACTTATAGCTGTTATCACAGTAGATGTGGCACTGTAGTTATTGCAAGTCTTGTCTCTCAAGGATAAAACCTTATCTTGGGATCCTTCAAAACGGCAAGATGTTAATTCTCACCACATTCAATTGCATTGTCCACTGTGCCCTGCCATCATGTTCACATTTCACTCAATACCCATGGTCTGCATCAATCTGGAATCACGCATTCAGCTATCTGTCCCTTTCCTTGAAAGTCCTGCTGGCTGCAAAACAGCTGAGATTTACTAATGGGTTAATATGTTACTTCTCCCCTAATTAAAACTATTGGTATTTAACAGGAACTTGGCCTAGATAAGGGGTGACTCAACTCTAGAGAATTTCTGACTGGCTGGTGGACTGATAGGGGTGATATTTTGGGGCTGGAACAGTTTTCTGTGCCTGGTAAGTGGCTGACAAGTTTATCTGTGTCTGAGAGATAACACAGGAGATTCCCGTAAACATGTGCCCATGCACTCACTCACAAATGTACCAGGGCCCTGCAATCCTGTGAATGCCAGGTTCCTAAGAACAGTAGTAAGGCTCACCTACCTTTGTTCTTCAGGGAGCCAATGAGGGTCCAGCCATTGTGTGAGTCTGGATTCATAGGAGATCACGTTTTATTCCAAATCACATCCTCACTTTGTCTTGGTCTGAATGGAAACATTAGGGGTAACAGAGGAAAATCAGAAAGGAATTTCCAGCAACTAGTGGGAATATTAATATTTTAAGATCCCATCTTTACCTTTAATGGTAAGTTTACCTCTGTCTCTAGATTTTACCACCCCTTTCCCTGGATGCATAATAACAACGGAATATCTTTATAACAATAGAATATTTATCCATGAGTTGGGGGAATAATTGAACCTTCAATATTGTGCTATGAAAGACTGAGTATATTCCTGCTCTAAAACCTGATGAAATCTACTCTTCCAACAAAAACCAAAGGCAGGTTCTAATAAAACCTCTTTTCATTATAGATATTCATATAGATGTGGAGTGGTACTGATGGTGCTGTCTCATCCATTCTTCGTATTTCACATAAATGCACTGACTAAAACAATGCAGTTTTCTTTATTTCTCTACATATACAAATACACATGCAGACACTCATGATTTGGCAATTAAAAATACATTATTTTAGATAATTTGGTGACAGAGGTCAGCAAGTTAACTCAGAAAATATAGAAAACTTTTATTTTAGACCTGTTAAATAGCATTTTCTATGAAAATAACATTGCAGTAAATTGATATGCTAGGCAGGAAATGACAAGCATTCCTTTATAATAGGTCACTGCGTGTCTGATAGATATATCTGATAGGCTCACCTGGTTTTGCCATAGTCCTCAATCTTGGGTCAGTTTTATTGACACTAAAAATTGTAAGGTTAATGAGTGATAGACAAAAAATTGTATGCCAATAATCACTTAGATGAATGATATTTTTATAAATATTTCAGAAACCTACTACAAGTCTACAATTATAACTAAATGTTTCACTGAGAACCAAGTACACAAAAAGATACCACATGAAAATGAATTAAGCTAACATTTTAATTTAATAACATAAATAAATACCAAGATTTACAAAGAATACAGGCATCCATACACATCTAATTTTCATGTTAGCATAGCTTTGAAAATATTAGGAAAAGGTTTAGCAAAGTTACCAGTCTTATTAACATAAAGACAGTTTGGATTTTTGTTGAAAACAAAATCAAATGAAATAGAATTTAAATTATAAAAGAATGCAAACACACACCCGCATGAGTAATTCCATGAGTATTTAGATTTCAATAATTTTGTACATCTTGTGAACACAGATTCTTCATTTCCTCTCTTTCCACAAAAGATAACGTATAAACTAAAATGGGGGTAAAATACGAAAAATAAGAAGGAGATAAAGTAGAATCAAACAGATTTTTTTCATTCATTCATTCAACAGATATTTATTAAGTATCCACTATTTACCTGAAATTTCATGTTTTATTATTGCAGTACCTATCATAAATTCCAATAACAAAGACTTCTTGATTATTATTTCTTTTTTAATTGAAGAAATGGTGATATGGTGTAGATCTGTGTCACTACCAAATCTCATATTAAATTGTAATCCTCAATGTTGGAGGTGTGGCCTGATGAGAAGTGACTGGATCATAAGGGTGGATTTCTCATGAATGGTTTAGCACCATCCACTTGGTGCTGTCTTTTGCAATAGTGAGTTCTTGAGACATCTGGTGCTGAAAGTGTATGGCACCTCACCTTTCACTCTTACTCCTGCTCTCACCGTGTAAGATGCTTCCCCTCCTTTGCCTTCTGCCATGATTGGAATCTTCCTGAGGCCTCCCCACAAGCAGATGCTGTCATGCTTCCTGTACACCCTGTAGAACTGTGTGCCAAGGAAACCTCCTTTCTTTTAAATTACCCAGTCTCAGGTGTTTCTTTATAGCAGTGCAAGAATGGCCTAACACAGAAAATTGGTACTGAGAAGTGTGGTATTGCTATAAAGATACCTGTAAATGACCGGGCGCAGTGGCTCATGCCTGTTTTCCCAGCACTTTGGGAGGCTGAGGCGGGCGGATCATGAGATCAGGAGATCGAGGCCATCCTGGCTAATGTGGTGAAACCCCGTCTCTACTAAAAATACTAAAAAAAAAAAAAAAAAAAAAAAATTAGTAGGGCGTGATGGCAGCCTCCTGTAGTTCAGATACTCAGGAGGCTGAGGCAGGAGCACAGTGTGAACCTGGTAGGTGGAGCTTGCAGTGAGCCGAGATCATCCCACTGCACTCCAGCCTGGGTGACAGACTCCCTCTCATAAAAGGAAAGAAAGAAAGAAGAAGGGAGGGAGGGAGGGAAACAAAGCAAGAAAAGAAAGAAAAGAAAAGAAAAGAGAAGAAAAGAAAAGAAAGAAGAGAAAAGAAAGAAAAGGAAAGAAAGAAAAAAGAGAAAGAAAAAAAGAAAGAAAAGAAAGGAAGAAAGAAGGAATGAAGGAAGGAAAGAAAGAAAGAAAGAAGAAAGAAAGAAAGAAAGAAAGAAAGAAAGAAAGAAAGAAAGAAAGAAAGAAAGAAAGAAAGAAAGAAAGAAAGAAGAAAGAAAGAAAGAAAGAAAGTCAGTGCATTTATGAAAGAAAGAAAGAAAGAAAGAAAGAAAGAAAGAAAGAAAGAAAGAAAGTAATCCCGGCACTTTGGAAGGCCGAGGTGGTGCATCACCTGAGGTCAGAAGTTCAAGACCAGACTGGTCAACAAGGTGAAACTACGTCTCTACTAAGTATACAAAAATTAGCTAGGTGTGGTGGCGGGCACCTGTAATCCCAGCTACTCAGGAGGCTGAGGCAGGAGCATCGCTTGAACTCCGGAGGCAGAGGTTGCAGTGAGCCAAGATTGCACTATTGTGCTCCAGCCTGGACAACAAGAGCAAAACTTCGTCTCAGAAAAAAAAAAAAAAAAAAAAACAAAAAAAGGCCAGTGTGGTGGCTCACACCTGTAATCCCAGCACTTTGGGAGGCCAAGGCAGGCAGATCACGAGGTCACAACATCGAGACCAGCCTGACCAACATGGTGAAAGCCCGTCTTTACTACAAATACAAAAATTAGCTGGGTGGGGTGGTACACGCCTATAATCCCAACAACTTGGGAGGCTGAGGCAGGAGAATTGGTTGAACCCGGGAAGCAGAGTTTGCAGTGAGCTGAGATCATGCCACTGCACTCCAGCCTGGTGCTGGAGCAAGACTCCGTCTCAAAAAGAAAATAAAAGAAAATAATGTCGTGTCACATGGACATAGGGAGGGGAACATCACACACTGGGGCCTGTTGGGGGATAGGGGGCTATGGGAGGGATAGCATTAGGAGAAATATCTAATGTAGATGACGGGTTGATGGGTGTAGCAAACCACCATGGCACATGCATACCTATGTAACAAACCTGCACGTTCTGCACATGTATCCCAGAACTTTAAGTACAATTAAAAAAAAAAATTTTAAAGAAAGAAAATAATGTGTTGGCCTTGAACAACAGTCTAATGAATTTTGATTTGTTCAACAGCAGTAACAAATTAAGCTTATTTAAGAAAGATCAGTATCACAAAAACTTGCAAGTTAGGTGTAAGAAGGAACATCTTCGAGCTTTACATTGCCTTACAGGGTATTTCAGAATATATGTGCTCACTGGTATGGTAATAACCTGTTTGGTGAAAAGTAAAAAGTTAAAAAATACTAGGTTAGACAAAGTTGGACAGATTTCTTAACTGCAGAGCATTCTAGAACCTTAAGTTTTCAAATACACATTTTCACTTCTCCAATAAGGAAAAGTATATGCACTGTTTTTATACTTGTTTGATCACGGGACACAGGAACAGTTTGTGAAATGCTAGTATAGGTTTTCATTGAAACTTTAAGATTACAAGGATCTTACAGGGTATATATCCACCTATTGGTCATTAACTCAACTCTGAGGTATCAATGCCAGATGTTCCTATGGCCGTAATGGCAACTATTTGGTTTTCTCCCAACACAGCCCTGTCCATCTTTACAACGATCTAATATTAGGTTGTTCTGTGTGTTATCTTCTCCAATTATAAATCATAGTTCTAGTTCTACTTTTATATATATATACTTTGAGACCGAGTCTCACTCTGTCGTCAGGCTGGAGTGCAATGGCGTGATCTTGGCTCACTGCAACTTCCGCCTCCCAGGTTCAAGCAATTCTCTGCCTCAGTATCCCGAGTAGCTGGGATTACAGGTGACTGCCACCACACCTGGCTTTTTTTTTTTTTTTTGTATTTTTAGTAGAGACGGGGTTTCACAATCTTGGCCAGGCTGGTCTTGAACTCCTGACCTCGTGATCCACCCACCTCGGCCTCCCAAAGTGCTAGGATTACAGACATGAGCCACTGTGCCTGGCCCTATTAATATGTGTATTTTTAAAGTCTTTGGTATCATGTTATTGAATTCATTTAATTCAGACTTCAGTTAAATAATTCTTATCAAAATGGTCGTCAGTAATAAGCTTTGGCCAAATAAATGAGTAGTAGCTGTGAACCCCGAAAATTTGAGACAAGTCTCAGTTAGTTTAGAAAGTTTATTCTGCCAAGGTTGAGGACACACTGTGACAGCCTCAGGAAGTCCTGAAGACATGTGCCCAAGGTAGTTAGGGCACAGCTTAGTATTATACACTTAGAGAGACTTGAGACATCAATCAATATATGTAAGAAGTACATTTGTTTGGTCTGTAAAGGCGGGACTTCTTGAAGCAAAGGCAGTAAGACTCCAAATGAAGCTGGGAGGCAGCTTCCAGGTCACAGATAGACGAGACACAAATGGTTACATTCTTTTGAGTTTCTCATTAGCCTTTCCAAAGGAGGCAGTCAGATATGCATCTATCTCAGTGAGTAGACAGATGACTTTGAATAGAAATGGGAGGTAGGTTTGCCCTAAGCGGTTCCAGGCTTGAGTTTTCCTTAGTGATTTTGGGGACAAGATATTTTCCTTTCACATAGCCTACTGGTCCGAACATATAGAGTGAACAGAAGTTCTCGGACTCTCTGCCGTAAAAATGAAGTGGGGACTTCTCTTTCGCATTTGTATCATTACATATGTAGACACAGCCAGCAAGTTTCTTTCTAATGACTGCTGGAAAATTGAGCAACTCCCATTCCCAGATTTAAGGGGTCATGAAGGATACTCTGATTTAGCAATAATTTTATCCCTAAAATAGACTGTCACATGGCATCCAACTGTCGTTGGGCAAAATAGGTCATGGAGCAACGACTCCTTTAGCTGTTTTTGAGGTGGACTGTGGGATGCCGGGTGTCACTCGCTGTAGGGCTCTGCCTTTGTATTCACATTTCTGGCCCCACAGGAGTTTCATAGATAACCTGATTTCACCTCTTTTTTCTCAGAGAGGTAGAATAATTACCCACTCTGTGCACCTGAAGTTTCATTTCTGTTTAAGAATATGTCTTTGACACACAGAACATAGACAAACTGGGATGGAATTAGGCAATATCAGAAAGAGAATAATATGTAGCCACAGAAAAATAAACATTAACTTCATAAACTATGGTACTCTTTGATAACAATATTTTCAATTATCAGTGCATAATTTTCATTGAGATCACAGTTACCATCTAAAATCCAGGTAAGTGTTTTGTCGTGTGGTGAGCACAGTTTGTAAAAAGATTTATTTTGTAACCAAGGGGGTTTATATACATATAGAGAGAGTGATAGATCCATATATTTCATTTTAATAAGAGTGAAGGTAAAACAAATATCTGGCAATTGCTTATCTTGAAATAGTCATCTAAGTAAAAATATTTAACTGCAATTTTTTGCTTGTGATATTTATATAATTCATGTTACATAATTTTATATATTATATATTGTTATACTATATGTACTAAATATAATGTAATATATTGATGGAGATAAAACATGGTTTTATTTCTATAGGGATGAGAGAAATCTAAAATTGAGTCAATCTATTTGTGTGAATGCATTAAATACTAAAGCAAATTTAAAGGGTAAAATAACAAAACATTGAATCTTCTAAAAAAGTTAGTAAAAGTTTGCAAATGCAGAAATGCACTATTAATGATTTTGTTTATTGGGATCTGAGCTATGTTCATTTATTATCAAATACTACTGCTTTTCTAAAAATAAAAAACTTTTTATAGTCAGCATAAAAGCAGAAATAAGTCAATTACTATAATGATGGAAATAGTTGGAAATGCAATGTACAATTTCATATTAAATCAAATTCAGAGTGTTTCTTGGCCTGGTTTACTAATGCTTTCCACAACCATAAAATTTGGCTGCAACAGGGCAATAGAACACTGGTGAGAAAATACTGGGTACCACTTTTTTAAAAGCAGAAGGGAAGAAGTCAAAGGAGTAAAAACCAATGCGTGCAAAGCAGCACATGTCCTCTTAACAACTGAAGAAGCGTAGCCATTTTGGATTAGAACCACGGTGCATGGAAAGGAGTTTGTCTTTTGTGTTCACATCCTCAGGGGCTGAAAGGTATCACCTGGCAAGTGTCCCACCCAGGCGGGCAGAGGCGATGCTGTCTCTTTCCTGGCTGTGTGCCTACATCCACAGCCTGTTCCTGCTTCCCCTCCATGTTAGAGGGGATGGTTCCAGGAGGCCGCATGGCACATGTTAAAGCAAAACAAAACGAATGCCCTGCTCTTCTTCATGCAGCTCCCCTATTCACTATGACAACCCAGAATTCCTCACCCTAATGATGGTGCAGGAGACTCGGATTCTGGTCGGTCCTCTCTCCCCAGCAGCTCCTCCCTTCTCTGGCCTCTCTCTTGGCTGATGGAGTGATGGTTTCCTTCCATGAGAGACTCTGAGAAGAACGTGACTTTAAAATATTAGGTTTGTTTTTCCTCCTGTTCTCCTTAGATTTCTTTTCTTTCCTTTTTTTTTTTTTTGAGACTGAGTCTCCCTCTGTAGCCCTGCCTGGAGTGCAATGGCATGATCTTGACTCACTGCAACCTCCCCCTCCTGGGTCCTGGTTCAAGCACATTCTCCTGCCTCAGCCTCCCAAGTACCTGGGATTACAGGCACCCACCACCATGCCCAGCTAATTTTTGTATTTTGAGTAGAGATGGGGATTTGAACTCCTGACATCCCGATCCGCCCGCCTCGGCCTCCCAAAGTGGTGGGATTACAGGTGTGAGCCACCACACCTGGCCAGGATTTCTTTTCTAAGAAAATAGAGAACCAAATATATATATATATATA
>NW_012117488.1:13213384-13216502 GCF_000951035.1 Colobus angolensis palliatus | reverse complement strand
AAAAAAAAAAAAAAAAAAAAATTCAATTTTTTTCATAAAAGCAGTAGTATTTGATTTTCAATTAACATAGCTCACATCCAAATAAACAAATTCATTAATAGTGCATTCCTTCATTGGCACTCTTCTAAGTAACCTTTTAAAACGATTTAATGTTATATTATTTTACTGTTTACGTTTGCCCTAGAATTTATTGCATTCACACAAATAAATGTTCTCTTTTTCAGATTTCTCTCCTCCCTATAGAAATAAAACCATGTTTTTTTTCTGCACCAATATGTTAGATATATTTATTCCAAATCGTATAATATGTAGTTATATATATACATAAATATATATTTTTTTCTTGGTGCAAAGTCGTTTCTTTGAACCTAAAAGCCATAAAAGTTGGCCAGGTGCGGTGGCTCACACCTGTAATCCCAGCACTTTGGAAGACTGAGGTGGCCGGATCATGAGGTCAGAAGATCGAGACCATCCTGGCTAACATGGTGAGGCCTTATATCTACTAAAAATGCAAAAAATCAGCCGGACGCCAGTAGTGCCAGATACTCGGGAGGCTGAGGCAGGAGAACAGCGTGAACCCAGGAGGCAGAGCTTGCAGTGAGCGGAGACTGGGCCACTGCACTCTAGCCTGGGCGACAGAGTGAGACTCCATCTCAAAAAAAAAAAAAAAAAAAAGCCATAAAGGTACACATGGCACAAACACACACAGTGATAGTCTGGAGGTTTGGAGATGAGCTACCAACTCGATTTTTCAAAACATTTTCTTATATGGAGGTGTACTTCAATACCATTCATCTTCCCACAATCTCCCCCTTTAATCATTTGGGGAAAATATGAGCCTTTGAGAATGTAAAACTCCTATTTCATGGGCAATTTTCTTTGTGTGCTTTGTCTTCTGACCATATTCTCTGTTTATAACTCTGTCAGCCGATAGCAATCAGTATTTAGGATGCATTAACAGCATGGCAGAACCAATAATTTTTTTTTTGTTTTGCAGTTGAATCGGAAATTCATGCTTTTAATTGTGTTTTCAGAGAAAACTTGAGGTTTTGTGTTTTGGGGGTTTTGGTTGTTCCTTAAAAGAAGAGGGTGGATCTTTTAGAGCAAGAGTTACTTTTGTTTTCACAAAAGACACAAATCTTATTTCAGTGCTTTGTTTTTCCCCCAGGAGTTAGGTTAAAGGTTATCTCCCTAAAAACTTCAGGCTGGTCATTTGGCTCTGTGCTAAGTAAATAACTTTGTTCTGAGGTCTTAACTTAGTTTAGGTAAACCCAGCAGCAGTTAGGGCTGTGGTGTTTTCATGTGCATAAACTGCACCTCAGAGGAAGTTAATGCGTAGTATTGCTAGAATCTGTGGAAAATTTGACTTTTTACTTCTCTATATGTACAACGTGCTTGTTGGGCCATTTGGCTGAAAACACTTCAGCAGTGTTCAAAATAGAAATATGCATATCTAATTATGTGCATAAACAATAAGACAAGATTGCAACATCTGGTACTTTTGTGCAATCATGAATACCTGGCTTTAGGCTTCCCAGCATGGGGGATTGTTTTGGTCAAGGGCACAGTGACACTCCCAGGGTTCAGATAACAGGAGTGTGAAAGGAGATGCAAACAGGCCTGTTCATTCCAGTCATTGGGTACTCCTGAGGCTGATTTTCTAGTTCATGGTTTATTTCTTGTTGTTGTTGTTTTTTTCCTATCTTTAGTACAATGAACTTCTGTATTTTTTCATTGCTTGTCTTTCTAAACCAACTTGGTATTAAGCGGGTGGTGTAGTGACCCTTTCATATTATAATTCTTTGTTTTCTGGAGTTATTTATGTTCTTGTCAATGTTTACCTCCTGCCTCTAATTATTCCTTTGCGGGATCATGCATTTACAAGGCTGGACAAGAGTTTGAGGGGCTACCTGGGGAAAAAGAACTGAACATGTGCGGAGCAGCTACCATGAGTTGGGCTCTTTCACCTGCTCTCTGGGCGAACTCCCAGCCCTCAAGTCTTTGAACTTGGAGAATCTGTAGCTAGGAAGAAACACAACCACAGTCCAATCCATTCTTCGGTTATATTCAAGAGGCCAAGTGAGGTGAAATCATTTACCCAAGTTTCCAAAGCTTCTTTGCTGGTGCTAAGTGAGGGTGGGGAGTGAAACCAAAAACTAAAATCATCATAAGAACAATAAAGACAAACTGTTCCTCTGAGAGAACGAATGTTTTTCTAATCACAGACACATTTCTTTAGCTACTGTATAAGTCTAATACTGTTTTTCCTCTCAATAGACATTTGACAGTTGTTCTCACATACATGTCCATGCATGATGTCTCGTCAAATATCCACGTAGAATCTGCCACAGCGCTGCGTTCCCACACCCCAACACACACACACAGCCCAGTGTGTTTGGTGTTAGAATTCTCCAAACTGTGGGCTAAGGACATTGTTTGGAATGATTTGGATTCCAGTCGGTGTTCTGCGCACTAGACGAGGCTGCTCTGAGACAGTGTGGGAGGTGACTCGAATATCAGACAGTGTGAAAGCCACTCACGTCTGGCCTCTGCTGGGTGAGCCAGAGGAAGCTGCTTCAGTGAGTGGGAAGAAATAATGAATTGCTTGCAGGAAAGTATGTGAGAATCTACTGAACAAGACTCGGTGCTAATCAACACAGGGACTCTGGCACTGTTTTAAAACAGATGCTTCCAGACTCCTAGAAGAAGGAGGGAGGACAGAACGTTTTAAATTTCTTTCCAGCCCTTCTCTTTTCTAAACAATAAAAAAAAAAAAAGAATGTGGGTAAAATAGCTTCACCTACGTGATACCATAGACATAGCAATACTGTATTTCCTAGTGTTATTTTGGATTAATAAACTCCCTTCTACTGTAAATTGTTTACAATTTTGTCCTCATTTTTTCCTAAACTATCCATAAAATTTCCATTTCTCTTAATTCAAGATTCAACTGTTCTAGAAGAATTTATCCAACATTTCAAATTGTCTTTGACCACAATTTCCTTTTGACACTTAAATACATACACTCTCTTTTATTTATTATTTTTATTTTTATTTTTATTATACTTTAAGTTCTAGGGTACATGTGCATAACGTGCAGGTTTGTTACATATGTATA
>NW_012117488.1:13208975-13209344 GCF_000951035.1 Colobus angolensis palliatus | reverse complement strand
AGACTGCCCCTAGTGGGGGATGTCTCCCAGGTAGGCTACTCAGGGATCAGGGACCCACTTGAGCAGGCAGTCTGTCCTTTTTCAGATCTCAACCTCCATGTGGGGAGATCCACTGCTCTCTTCAAAGCTGTCATACAGAGTTGTTTGCATCTGCAGATGTTCCTGCTGCTTTTTTTGTTGTTGTTGTTTAGCTGTGCCCTGTCCCCAGAGGTGGAGTCTACAGAGTCTGGCAGGTTTCCTTGAGCTGCTGTGAGCTCCACCCAGTTCGAGCTTCCCAGCGGCTTTGTTTACCTTCTTAAGCCTCAGCAATGGTGGGCGCCCCTCCCCCAGCCTCACTGCTGCCCTGGGGCTAGATAGCAGACTGCTGTG
>NW_012117488.1:13177803-13208646 GCF_000951035.1 Colobus angolensis palliatus | reverse complement strand
TGCAGAAATCACCGGTCTTCTGTGTCGCTCGCTCTGGGAGTTGGAGACTGGAGCTGTTCCTATTCGGCCATCTTGCTCCGCCCCCCTACTCTCTTTTAAGGAAATACCTTTTTTTCCTTATCTCTGTCTACTCCCTCTAAATCCTCCTAAATAAATAATTTGGGTATACATTGTTTTCAGTTACACCTGCTGAAATGGGATAAAGTTTACTTCTCCTATTGCACTTTCATTTTAAAATGCGTTAGTGATTTGAAATCTGTGTTCATATTTATCTCTACATCTAGGTTGTAATAACCTTGAGGACAGATGCCTCGACAGACCTTGATCCCCTGCATATCTGTTCCCAAGACTGCACGCAGGGCCTCTGAGCAATATCATGGCAGCATATGTTGCGGACCAGATGAGACTTGGTTAATTAAATACTTTCATGTGTATAACTCATCTTTTCAGTGACATCATCAACTCTGCAAGAGCTGTGTACTTGAATCCCTCTGGTACTTGACAAATGGTAGGTATTTAAACTAAACATGGATCAGTTGAAATAAGACAAGAGACAAAAACAGTGGATAAGAATCTGCGCAGAACATATGCTAGCAACCTGCTATTCCTACACATTAGTACCGTATGTACTACTTGCTAGATGCTTCCTCAAGTAGTTTTCAGGCATTACCTGATTGGTTTCTCCTACCCTAAGATAGAGGTGTAATTACTATTCCTATTGAGAAGCACCAAAATTAAGGCACAGTAAGGTAAGTAAATTGCCCAAGTTCATATTACTCAGAACTAGTAGAACTGATATCTGACCCAAGTTTTCTTTCTCCAAGGTCAAGTCATTATCCAGTAATACTCTAAGTTAGGGGTCCCTAAGCCTATTAGGAACCAGGCTGCACAGCAGGATGTGAGTGGCAGCCAAGGGATCAAAGCTTCATCTGTATTTACAGTTGGTCCCCATTGCTCAAATTAGCACCTGAGCTCTGCCTCCTGTCAGATCAATGGCAGCATTAGATTCTCATAAGAACATAGGAACGTGAGCCTTATTGTGAACAGCACATGCAAGGGATCTAGGTTGCATGCTTCTTATGAGAATCTAATACCTGATGATCTGTCACTATCTCCCATCACCCCCAGATGGGACCATCTAGTTGCAGGAAAACAAGTTCAGGGCTCCCACCTATTCTACAGTATGGTGAGTTGTGAAATTGTTTAATTATTTATTACAATGTAATAATAATAGAAATAAAATGCAAAATAAATGTTATATGCTCAAATCATCCCGAAACCATCCCCCACCCCTGGATGGAAAAACTGTCTTCCACAAAACCAGTCCCTGATACCAAAAAGTTTGCAGACTGCTGCTCTAAGTAATCTGTGCCCTATATTACCTGATAATAAAGTTTTATTTTTTCATTAAGTAAAAATCTACAGATAAATATTCTTCCTCTTTAGGACATAGTTCTGTGATTTTGGACAAATGCATACAGTCATGTGATCATCAAAAAATGAAGATTAACAATAGTTTATCAACAAAAAATCCCTCATGTTGCTTTAAAGTCAACTCTTCCCTGGCAACCACTGATCTTTTCTCTACATTTATGGTTTTGCATATTTCAAAACTGAATTACATAATATGTGGTCTTTTGAATCTGACATATTTTACTTACAGTAATCACTTCATTTACCTTGATTCATCTATGTTGTGGCTTGTATTAGTAGTTTATTCCTTTTGTTGGTGAATTCCATTGTATTTATGTATCACAGCTTATCCAGTCACGAGCTGATGCGTGACTGAGTGGTTTCCAGTTTTTGTGGATTCTGAATAAAGCCACTTTAAAGATTTGCATATGGGTATTTGTGTTAACGTAAGTTTTTATTTTAGTTGGAATGATACCTAGGAGGAAGGTTGCTGGGTCATATGATAATTATATGTTTAGCTTTCTGAGAGCTTCTCAATTATTTTCTGAAGTTGCTGTATCATTTTGCATTTTTACCAGAAATGTGTGTCTCCAATGTCTCTAAATCCTAACTGGTATTTGGTAATTTTTTAGTTTATCTTTTTGAATTATTTTATAATTTTAGATTTTCCATTTAAATTTATGATTCACTTTGAATTTTTTTAACTTAAAAAATGCAATGCATCAAAGTATTTGCTTGTTTTGCACATAAATTTTCAATTGTCCTAGCATTGTTTGTTAAACAGATTTCTCCATTTAATAGTCTTTTAGCTTTGTCACAAGTCAATTGACCACAGATGTGTGTTTTTCCATACATTCTATTCCAGGAGCAACAAGCTGTTTTTTTTTTCCTTTTGAAAAAGGTCCAGAAAATAAATATTTTAGGCTTTGTGGACCACATAATGTTTGTTGTAGCTACTTAATTCTCTTTACCACAAAAGCAGCTATAGACAATACATAAATGAATAAGTGCAGCTGTGTTGCTAGGCTGAATTTGGCCCCAGGAGTTATGGTTTGCTGATCCCTGCTCTATTATATTCCATTTATTTATATGTCCATTCTTTCACTAATATCAAGCCATATTGATTGGTGTACTTTTGTAATAAGTCTTGAGATTAGGTAGAACAAATCCTCCAACTTTGTTATAATTTTTTTTGACTATTTACCTTTCTACATAAATTTTACACACAGCCTGTTGATTTCTACAACAAATCCTGCTGAGATTTTAATTAGAATTGTGTTGAATCTACAGATCAATTTAGAGACAATTGTTATTTCAGCAAATTTGAGTTTGAATTCTTCCAAGTATAAGCATGGTATATCTCTCTTTTTAAATTTGTTTTCATCTTTATTGATTTCTTTCACTAGTGTTTTATGGTTTTCAGTGCATATGCTTTGAACATATTTTGTTAGATTTATACCTAATTTTTTTGTGTGTAATTTAAAATTTTCCATTTTCAGTTGTTCATTGCTAGCAGATATAACTGTGATTTAGATTTGCATTTTGACCCTATTTCACATGACCTAGTAAGTTTGTACAATACTTTGCATAACTTGTTTATAGATTTTTTTAGAATGTTCTACATAATTATGTCATCTGAAAATTAAGTTTTAATTTTACTTATTTATTCTGCATTCATTTTATTAGTTTTTTTGTTTATTTGCTTGTTTTGTTTTGTTTATTGAGACGGAGTCTCGCTGTGTCACCCAGGCGAAGTGCAGTGGCGCGATCTTGATTCACTACAAGCTCTGCCTCCTGGGTTCACACCATTCTCCTGCCACAGCCTCCCAAGTAGCCAGGACTACAGGCACCTGCCACCATGCCCGGCTAATTTTTTGTGTTTTTAGTACAGACAGCGTTTCACCATGTTAGCCAGTATGGTGTCAATCTCCTGACCTTGTGATCCATCCACCTCGGCCTCCCAAAGTGCTGGGATTACAGGCGTGAGCCACCACACCTGGGTCATTTTATTAGTTTTTTTTATTGCACTGGCTAAGACCTTCAATATGATGTTAATGGGAGTAGTAAGAGTGCACAGCTTTATCTTCTTAATATTAGGAAGAAAGAATTCAGTCTTCCACCATTAAGTATGATGTTAGCTATAATTTTTTTTTGTAGATTCATTTCTTCTTAAGGAAGTATTCTTCTATTTCCAGATTGTTAAGAGTTTTTATCGTGCATAGATGCTGAACTCTGTCAAATACTTTTTTCTATATCTATATGGATGCTCACATGTTTTTCCTTCTTCATTAGGTTGATAAGATGAATTACATTAATTTTTAATGTGGAACTAGTCTTTTATTCCCTGGATAAGCCCTGCTTGGAATAATGTATTATCCTTTTTCATGTTGCTAGGTTTGACAAACTTGGATGTTGTTGAGGATTTTTGTTGATTGTCTAAATCTCATTTCATTGTCCTAGTCAGATAGAAAGGCTTTCTTTCCCATTCTCCCTTCCAGTTATTTTGGGACCATGTGATTATTTCTGGCTAATTAGACGGAAGGATGAATGCTCTTTCAAAGTTGAAGCAAGAGTTTTCTTTCCTTCTTTCATCTTCTCCCAGAGTGATTATGTTGGTAATGTGAAGCCTGAAGATGGAAACAGATTCAATTCTTGAGTTACTACTCAGAAGAGAGCTTCCCTGGAGAATGCTCGGACAAGCAACACAGTTGGAGGTGAATGGATAAGATATCTTGTTTATTAAGTCACTGAGATGATGGAATTAATTTGTTAACATGGATTAGTTAAATTAGCTAAATTAATTAAATTATACTATCCCATTAGGTAAAGATGTAGGATTTCAATAGGTTATGTAAAACAAAAATAAAATAGCTTCAAGATGATTGTTACTTGAAGTTAAGTAACTCAGTTCAAGGTTACACATTTGTTATTCAGAATTGAGGCCAAATTCAAACTAAAACTAAATGTTTAAGGAAAAAAATCCTGATTAACCACTACCTTCCAAGACTTAGTCAAGAATAAAAGTGAGTATTCAGTCATTTTAAATGGAATTTTTTTCCTACAATAACAAATCCTAGAGCAATTGGTTCCTTTCCAAGTCATAGGAATACAGAATTAAGATTTCCAGCATGAGTATTCAGTACAGAGGTTTGACTAGCTAACTCTTGCCAGATCTAAAAACAACCAGTGAGCACCTCTGATATCAGGCAAGGCCAGATAAGCAAAATGAAATCTCTCAAAACAATTTACCTATGAGTCAGTTACTGATCACACTTTAACAGCCAGAAGGAACAATAGGCAGTTAGTTGCTCTGTAATGGCTTTATCTCTCTGCCCTAAGTGATTTTTTTTTTTTTTTTACTTACACCAATCACATTTAGCCACTGAATGCTTTATAAAAAAGCAGATAGATGAGTAAGTTGAACAGTGCCAATAGTCTTAAATCATAGATTATTTTACAGGAAGAAAATGAGAACTGGCTGAGTGAGGTGGCTCACACCTCTAATCCCAGGACTTTCAGAGACCGAGGTGGGTGGATCACTTGATGTCTGGAGTTTGAGACAGCCTGGCCAACATGGTGAAACCCTGTCTCTACTAAATGCACAAAAATTAGCCAGGCGTAGTGCCATGTGCCTGTAAACCCACCTACTTGGGAGGCTGAGGCAGGAGAATTGCTTGAACCTGGGAGGCAGAGGTTGCAGTGAGCAGAGATCATGTCACTGCACTCCACCCTGGGCAACAGAGGGAGACTCTGTCTTAAAAAAAAAAAGAAAAAAAAAGGAGGGCTAATGATAGTCTTTTAAAAAGAGTTACATGCATTAAATTACAGGGAAATGTCCCAGTTTGCTAGTGAATATTTTTCTTAGCATACTTTTAAAAATGTGGATATAACATGGAAATTGCAAAAATCCTAAAACATACCATTTCATAAAACATATGAAATTTACATTGCCATACAGTATTTATCAATGTATCTTACTAAATTCCTAAAGAATAAATTCAGTTGTTATCCTTCTATCTAAAGTTTTCTTAAAATAACCACTAAAGCATTAATACAAGGAGCATTTTTGACAATGCTATTCATTTTATTTCATCTTTCAATAGATGGGGCTTCTACATGTAATCAAATTGGCACTTGGGGCCTAGGAATAATGGAAATTTTCAAATGGACTTGGAGGTTGCCATGTAGGACTTACTCCAATAGCAGTTCCATTTGGACATGGAGAATATATAAGTATTTGCAGGAATGGGCTGGGTGTGGTGGCTCATGCCTGTAATCCCAGCACTTTGGGAGGTGGAGGTGGGGGATCACCTGAGATTGGGAGTTCAAGACCAGCCTGACAAACATGGAGAAATCCTGTCTCTACTAAAAATACAAAAACAAAATTAGCTGGGCATGATGGCACATGCCTGTAATCCCAGCTATTCAGGAAGCTTGAGGCAGGAGAATCATTTGAACCCAGGAGGCAGAGGTTGTGGTGAGCCAAGATTGTGCCATGTTGGGAATAGGCCCCCAAAATCTGGCCATAAACTGGCCCCAAAACTGGCCATAAACAAAATCTCTGCAGCACTGTGACATGTTTGTGATGGCCATGATGCCCACGCTGGAAGGTTGTGGGTTTACTGGAATGACAGCAAGGAACACCTGGCCCACCCAGGGTGGAAAACCACTTAAAAGTGTTCTTAAACCACAAACAATAGCATAAGCATCTGTGCCTTAAGGACATGCTCCTGCTGCAGATAACTAGCAAGACCCATTCCTTTATTTCGGCCAATCCCTTTGTTTCCGGTAAGGAATACTTTTAGTTCATCTATAATCTATAGAAATAATGCTTATCACTGGCTTGCTGTCAGTAAATATGTGGGTAAATCTCTGTTTGAGGGTCTTAGCTCTGAAGGCTGTGAGACCCCGATTTACCACTCCACACCTCTATATTTCTGTGTGTATGTCTTTAATTCCTCTAGCGTCGGTGTGTTAGGGTCTCCCCAACCGAGCTGGTCTCGGCAGCGCCATTGCACTCCAGCCTGGGCAATAAGAGGGAAACTCCTTCTCAAAAAGAAAAAAGTATTTGCAGGAATCAACTGTGCAGTTTCTAAGGTAATCAGTGTCATAAGCACTGTTCTTAGCTGCATGCACCATTTGGGAATACATAAGCAGATGTTGAACTTGTATTTCTTCAAGGCTGTAAATCTCAGTAGCAGGAGTCAAGCTCAGTCCCCAGAAAGAGGGGGCCTGTGATTACCCCCCATACATTTTCCAGATGTTTCCCCTTGCCTGTCATTATCACCTGATCCTGCCAGATTATATTTCTCTTTACTATTTTTTTAGTTTCTTTTAATTAGAAAAACTGTCTTCTCAAGTTTAGACATTTATAAATTATCTTCAAACTATTCTTCTTATAAAACAGAGTCTAAAATGCAAAGTTATGCAAAGTCTAAAGGGCCAGTGAGATTTAGATTGCAGAGGAGTTTGTCTGCTCTTCCCTTCCCTCCCTTTGCACCCAAGAGGAAAATTTCACAAAATCCTATGCATTTGAGATTGCTATGGATATCAAAAATGAACATGGATTTAAGCCCATTGAAAAATGCTTCTAGAGGTTCCTAAGATTAAGAGGGAGCGATCAGAGTTCTGTGAGGCTTTTGTTAGTGCTTATCTCCTAGTCTTTGCATTTTGTCCTTCTCCTTCCCCTCTTCTTTCTTCTACTTTTGCCAACTAATCCAAATTTGGATTCAATGAATTTATCAATCTCATATAATATTGAGGTGTGATTGTGTTAGTTCATTTTCACACTGCTATAAAGACATACCTGAGACTGGGTAATTTATAAAGAAAAGAGGTTTAATTGGCTCACAGTTCCACAGGGCTGGGGAGGCCCCAGGAAACTTACAATCATGGCAGAAGGGGAAGCAAACGTGTCCTTCTTCACAAGCCAGCAGGAGAGAGAAGTGCAGACTGAAGGGGTAAAGCCTTTTATAAAACCATCAGATCTTGTGAGTATTCACTCACTACCACAAGAAGAGCAAGGGGCAATTGCCCCCATGATCCAGTCACCTCCCACAAGGTCCTTCCTCCAATACATGAGGATTAAAGTTCAGATTATAATTCAAGATGAGAGCCATATTGATTAAAGGCAAGTTAATCCTATGGGATTCTGCAATCTCCAAAAAAAGCGTTTATTAATCCAAATAAATAATGGCCTTTCAAGAAATATGTTTTTATATTTTCTTTTAATTTATTTTATTTTATTTTATTTTTGAGATGGAGTCTTGCACTGTCACCCAGACTGGAATGCAGTGGTGTGATCCCAGCTCACTGCAAGTTCCACCTCCTGGGTTCACGCCATTCTCCTGCTTCAGCCTCCTGAATAGCTGGGACTACAGGCACCTGCCACCATGCCCAGCTAATTTTTTATACTTTTAGTAGAGACGGGGTTTCACTGTGCCAGCCAGGATGGTCTCGATCTCCTGATCTCGTGATCCACCCGCCTCGGCCTCCCAAAGTGCTGGGATTATAGGCATGAGCGACTGCGCCCAGCCAAGAAAGGTATTTTTAAAGAAATAGACTTTCTGATGCTTGTGTTCACTACAAAATCCCAGCCTCTACTACCATTAGGAAGAATATATATATATATATATATATATACACACACACACACATATATATGTGTGTGTGTGTCAAAACATTACTCAGTAGAGGCAGAACAAAATTCAGCCACTATTTTTATAAAGGTAAATACAATCTACAAAACTTAGTAAAACAAAAAAGTAGTCACCACCATATTAGGAAGTTCTATGGCTGTAGCAGACACAAAAAAAGTTCCAAATCACAAGGGTGAGTTGGTAATAATGACATCACCTGTACCTCCCATATACCACCCTACACTAATGCTATACTTCCTAACTAATGCTGCTACTATAACTGTGGCTACTACTACCACTGCTACAATTATTGTCGTTAGTTGTGCCTTAACATTGTACAATTCTTTATAATTTACTTTTTTAATGCTTGAATACTTTAATATCAAGTTATTTTTAAGCAACAGGGAACTAAAAGCAGAAGAGAGAAGGGGCTTAGTCCTAAGCACAAGAAGTCTGTTTTAGTTTTCGAAGAGTGAGAGGAAAGGGTTTCCTTTTTTTTTTTGAGACAGAGTCTTGCTCTGTCACCCAGGCTGGAGTGTAGTGGTGCAATTTCGGCTCACTGTAACCTCTGCCTCTGGGGTTCAAGCAATTCTTCTGCCTCAGCCTCCTGAGTAGCTGGGATTACAGGCACGCACTACTATCCCCGGCTAATTTTTGTGTTTTTAGTAGAGATGGGGTTTTACCATATTGGCCAGACTGGTCTCCAACTCCTGACCTCATGATCCAGGCGCCTTGGCCTCCCAAAGTGCTGGGATTACAGGCATGAGCCACCATGCCCTACCGGGAAAGGGTTTTAATTCTACAAGTCTCTTGGTGAAATCTTAGTTTGAGCATTAAGTTTGATCTCCATTCTGGTTATGATATCAAACTAGCAGAAACCTGAACAGCTGACACATGTTTTACACAAGCCTTGGAATTGGCTGCACTGACTTGCCTTTGTGAGGGTAATTCTTTTTTTTTCTTTACTTTTTTTTTTTTTTTTGAGATGTTGTCTCTCTTTGTTGCGCAGGCTGGAGTGCAATGGCGCGATCTTGGCTCACTGCAACCTCCGCCTCCTGGGTTCATGCCATTCTCCTGCCTCAGCCTTCCTAGTAGCTGGGACTACAGGTGTCCGCCACCAAGTCCAGCTAATTTTTTTGTATTTTTAGTAGAGATGGGATTTCACCGTGTTAGCCAGGATGGTCTTGATATCCTGACCTCTTGATCCACCTGCTTCAGCCTCCCAAAGTGTTGGAATTACAGGCGTGAGCCACCGCGTCTGACCGATGAGGAGAATTCTAAGTGCAAGGCCAGCTAAGAACCAGTGCAATTGAACCAATGCAGTCTGATACCAGGCTATTACACCCATAGAACACTCTTGATCTGTCTATGGCCAAACTTCTCAAAACTTTATAAAACAGTGTCTAAAATGCAAAGTTATGCAAAGTCTAAAGGGCTAGTGAGAGATTGCAGATTGCAAAATCACTTTTAGCTGAAACTAATAGCTTTCTGACATTCTTTAGTGTCAAATATTATTATTATTATTTTTTTTGAGACACAGTCTTGCTCTTTCACCCAGGCTGGAGTGCAGTAGTGCAATCTCGGCTCACTGCAACCTCCACCTCCCAGGTTCAAGCAATTCCCCTGCCTCAGCCTCTCCAATAGCTTGGATTAAAGGTGCATGCCACCATGCCCAGATAATTTTTTTGCATTTCTAGTAGAGACGGGGTTTCACCATGTTTGTCAGGCTGGTCTCGAACTCCTGACCTCATGATCCATCTGCCTCAACCTCCCAAAGTATTGAGATTACAGGTGTAAACCACTGCTCCTGGACTCAAATATATTTGTGCTGCATTTGACCTTTATATACTTCCTTTTCAGATAGTCTCTTGACATCAACAATCCTCTACTTTTTGATTTCCTCTTTCTTCTCCTTCTCCTACAGCTTCAATTACATTCTCTGCATCCTGTTTCTCCACAATTATGGCCTCAATCCTTTTCTTTCCTCCCTAGACACACTCTAATTTTGAAGATCAGGTTTTATGTATGTAACTATCCCTTTTATAATCATGATAAACACTTTATCTACATTTTTATTCTTGAACTTTTAATTTCTCTCCCATATTGCCAGCTCATATAGCACCATTAAATATTTGATAAACATCCGCAGTAATTGCTGGAGTCACAGAAGAAATAAAAAACCTACATCTTGGCTTCTAGGAACTTATCTTTAGTTTCCTACAAAGTTACAAAGACCATGAACATGATGTACTTACTTTAATAAACAACTCTTTCCTAAAAAACGTGTACAAAAAACAAACTTGTCATCTCCCTATATTCATTAACATCTCCATTCCCCATGAAGTCCAGTAAACTCTCTTGACAATTTTCTGATGACTAATTCTTGTTGGAACTGTCATATACAATCAATGTATGTGTTCTGTTGATAATTCTTATGAAGCATGTTTGGATTCAATGCTTTACCTCAACATAAGCTGCTCTCCTCACATTCAGATTCTGGACAAAACTTTCTGATTACTCTGCCAACTTTCTCATCCTCCTCTTCCAAACCAGCCTGTTAACTGATGCTGTTAATTTTCTTTAAGACGTCTCAAATGCCAAGATTACATCTCTCACAAAAATATTATGCTTTCTTATTTTGTTAAATTATCTTCTCATACCAAAATCTATTTCTTCAATGTCTCCTTGCTTACTACCTTGGTTTTACTCCAATTCTATATTTTTAAGGCCTGGATCAAGATTTAAGTTTTCCATGAAACTTTATCAGGTGGATTGCAGACCACATGGTTTAATTTTGGTCCTAAATGATAAATTATTAATATTGACCTATACAGAGCTGTCTTATACCTCAACCTCCATTGTAAACTCCTAGAGTCTACAGTGTCTTTTCATTGCCCATAAGATAGGCATATTATTCTGTTTCTAGTCTTTTTATCCTTCCTTATTAAATATTTGAAATTTTAAAATTGATACCAAATAATAAAAGACAACAAATAATCATTTTGTATAATTTACCAACTTACCATAAATTGTTACTCAAATTGCTGCAAAAGTCATCCTATAAGATACTTCAATTTATACAGGCAGTAAGATGTTTTTAACACTAAGAAAACTCAGATTATACTGACAATTAGATTTATTTATGAAAATAATTATTCACATTCACAACTTGTTACAGAAACAGAAAACACCTCTGCTAAAATTGGCACTCCCATTTCAACTGACCCATGGACAGGCAATGATAAACTGTGATTTGCCAACAGGTTCATGTACCAGTTTGTGGCTTGGGTTGACATCACATGATCTTTCTTTTTCAATCTCTGGCACATGCTTCTCACATAGAATGTCAGCTATAGTTCAGTGGACATTTCTCAGAAAAGGACGCAATGTCAGAGAGAAGCTTGCCACTTCTCAAAATGTAACAACATAGAACACACTAAGAATTGATGAACAGGTTACACTGGTTAAATTCATCTTTAGCTTATGAATTTGTTTTTTTCTTTTTTGCTGTTAGTCAAGATGGGAGTCTTAATTTTTGTTTCAGCAGATGTACATCATTGTTACACAGAAAAACAATTGTTGCTGTATTCACATGCAACATCATAAATAACAGTGTTGGCTGGGTGTGGTGGCTCAGGCCTGTAATCCCAGCACTTTGGGAGGCCGAGACGGGTGGTTCACGAGGTCAGGAGATCAAGACCATCGTGGCTAACACAGTGAAACCCCATCTCTACTAAAAATACAAAAAATTAGCCAGGTGTGGTGGCGGGCGCCTGTAGTCCCAACTACTAGAGAGGCTGAGGCAGGAGAATGCCGTGAACCTGGGAGGCGGTTGCAGTGAGCCAAGATGGTGCCACTGCATTCCAGCCTGGGTGACAGAGTGAGACCCTGTCTTAAACCAAAAAACCAAAAAAAACGAAACAAACAAACAAACAAACAAACAAAAGCGGTGTTAACAAATTAATTCATGATCATGTTTTTTACCTAAATACAAAATAAAGAAAAATATTTTAAAAATAGGAAAATAAAAATATGAATATATTTGTATTTAAAGAGAGAGCTACACTTTGGTTTAGAAAATAAAGTACTTATATTTGAGCCAAAAAAGCTGTGTTTTCATTTCCAAATTGAGGCAATTTACAAGTAGGTGTCAAAGCACACCATTTTCTAATTATGTAGTAAATCATGTACCATGAAAACTTCCCAGGAGATTATTGAGAAAGGATGTTCTTGGCACAGAGACAGCCACATGAAAAATTGATTAGCATGGCAGAGCAGAAATAAGCATGAGAAATGGAAAAGAAATATTGAAAGAGGACAGATAATTATGACAACTGGGTGTCTTGGCTAAGTGACTATTACAGTCAGTATTAGAAACTTGTCACCTATCGGTTGATTAATTTGTAGAGATCTCCAGGGAGACACTAGAATGTATTGAGCTCTGGGACTTGGCTACCTGGTACGCATGGTGGCTCTGCTTCTTTCTTCCTACGTGGCCATGGGCAGCCTCCTTAATCTCTTTGTGCATCAGTACCCTCATATGTAAAATGGGAATAATAATCATACCTTCTATGTAGACTTGTGATGAGAATTAAGTAAGTTCATGTAAAACTTTATAAAAAGTTCCAGGAATACAGTGAACATCCAAATGTTTGTTCTTATGAATATTACTGGTTGTAAAGGTCAGGGACAAGTTACCAGTCTGTGGTTTATTAAGAACTGGGCCGCACAGCAGGGGGTGAGCAGCAGAACATGGAGCAATGCTACATCTGTTATTTACAGCCGCTCCCTATCACTTGCATTACTTACTGAGCTCCGCCTCCTGTCAGATCAGCAGCAGCATTAGATTCTCATAGGGGCACCAATCTTATTGTGAACTGTGCATGCAAGGGATCTAGGTTGCATGTTCCTTATGAGAATCAAATGTCTGATTATCTGTCACTGTCTCCCATCACCCCCAATGGGACCATCTAATTACTGGAAAACAAGCTCAGGGCTCCACTGATCCTAGGTTATGATGAGTTATGTAATTATATATGTAATATAATTACATATATAATAATAGAATATGTAATATATATTACATATATATAATTATATATGTAATATAATTACATATATAATAATAGAATATGTAATATATATTACATATATATAATTATATATGTAATATAATTACAATGTAATAATAATAGAAATAAAGTGCATAATAAATGTAATGTACTTGAATCATCCTGACCCCACTCCCCCACACACATCTGGATGGAGAAATTGTTTTCCACAAAATCAGTCCCTGATGCTGAAAAGGTTGGGGACTGCTGTTGTAGAGCATTGAGTATAATATTAGAGAAATTGAGTATAATATTAGAGAAATTTTGCCATAGTGTGATCATTCAATTTTGACCTTTACAAATCCATGGGAGAAATTCATCATCAGATTTTGAAATAAACACTTACTTTGTTACAGCCAAATCCCTTAAACATAATACTGGGTAAAGGATCTAATCAAAACAAACAGTTCATGTGGATTGAGAAAGTCTTTTGTCATAATCTCCTTGGCTATTGGTTTTGTAGTATTTAATATTTATTTCAACACCACATTTAAAATATGAAGATATTGCGAGTCAATTTTTAATATCAGCAATCTTATTGGATCCTTTCATAATGATAATACATTGACACTGCTTGGTTTAGTGCCCTCTTTGTTTACAATTGCAGTTGATCTCCTCAGATTCCTTAAGGCTATCCTAAATAGCAAGACTGCCTCACAGAAAAATGTGTGTAGTTGGTAAAGTTGAGAATAAGCAGCTTGCCACCTCTTATTTCAGTCATGCACACAAATGCAAAAGTCATATTGCAACATGCTCTTCCTCCTATATGCCCTCACTATTGGGGCTTCATTTTGCTCTGTTTATAGAAATAGTTTTATATTCTTTGTTTAGTAAATTACATCAAATTCTAGAAATGGTAGGATTGTGAAGTGTTTTATTACTTGAAACTGTCTCTGTGCTGCCAAGCCACTGTATGTTGATAGCTAATGATTTGCAAAGCATCATGCTTGTTCATAGTTACTTGCACCCACTGCAAAATCCTAAAATTAGCAACAACATGTTGTTTAAATGTATCTTTGGAAGAAGAAAACATGGAACTGTGGAAGTCATTGTGTATATACACATGACTGGTGAGAAGATGAAAGTGCACACTGGAAATCCCTGAAAGCTTTGCTAAGTTATAGCTGGAAGATTTGGCAACATTTTACATTTTTAGGAATTAGATTTTGATACTTTTGTGAGTGAAAGCAGTAGGATCTGAATTGCTCCTGTATCATCCATGAAGGGAGTTCTCTGTTATCTCAGCTGAATTTTCGGCATCCAGTTTTGAAAGAATTAAGGTTCTGAACAGTTCTTATTAGTAATGTTCTGAACAGTTCTTATGAGATCCATGAAATTATTCTTCCATTTTCCCTCTTGTCTGTAATCTTGAAGAAAGTTATATTTAAATTAATGTGAAGTGCATCAAGGATAACAAGCTGAAAGTGAGTCATACTTTCACATGCCTGTGACATTTCAGGAGGTAATCACAATTCATCATGGTCACGTAAGGGGTTATCAAAATATGTAAGTTTAAATGAGGCAGAGGATTGAATGTGGGCAAGGTGTATTATGCAACTCAATGAATAAGCAATTTCAACAATTCTGAAAACTAGCTGAAGTATGAAATAACTTTGAGATTAAAAATGAACAAATTCTGACTAGTATAAAACAGAAAAACAACCAAAGACAAATAGCTCACTTTGAAACAATCCCAGGTGGGTTTTGCATAATTTTGCCTGGCAGAAGGAACAGTGTCAGTGATTCCCAAGGTCTCTTTGAACCTCCCTGTTTGATCACTCCGATTTTCTTCTTTCAAGGGCATCACATGTATTTTGAATGCCATGTCTGTGTGACGCACCTTCCATCTATGCATTCACTTCTTTTCTTTCTCTGGATGCAGCTCGGTTACACAGGGAGCAATGCTGTCTGGAGCTGGTATGCAGCTTGCTATTTCCTCCAGTCCATAGTTAGTGAGGATGTGTGGAAAAGTACCGAGGTTGGTAAAGTCACAGCAAAGGGAAGGGGGCCAGAGTAAGCGTGTTTGTTTTTGAACTAAGCAGCATTATGTTTCTAAAATAGTCCTAACTCACAGATTAGTGTCATAATGTGGTAACATTTATTTTAAAATTTTATGGATGCATTCATATCCTTTTTCCTGATACTCATTTCTCAGCCAAATTTTAAAAAACTGATTAAAACATTACTCATACAGTCTTTCTTGATGTTCGTGTACATTTTTTCAATAAAATTTTGAAAAATTAAACATTGCCATTTAAGTAAAATTGATGTAAATATTTTACACAAAAGTTGTCAGAGAACAGTTTCTCTAATTAATTAACAAAAATTAATTTTTGTTAATTTTTTGTTGACTTTCTTGGGTAAAATGTATTTACCCAAGAAAGTTGAGAAAAGTAAAAATTACTGTCCTTCTTTAAAGAATTTGTCAGTGTTTTACCTAGCAATCACATGACTTTTGAAACATTAAAACAAGCAATAACTTGATATAATTAGTAAAAGGTAAAAACTTAGATTAGATACCTCTATTGCCTACATGTGTAAAATGGATACAATACTTCCACTCCTGCCAGTCTATCTCCTGGCAATGTTTACTAAATGAAATAATGAACCTACAAATTACTTTTAGATGTATTAAGACAATTCAGATATAAAATAACATGTATTTTTTTTTTTCTAAAATTTACCTTTTTGTAAACTGTATCTCCTGAGGAAATGCACGGGAAAGTAAAAACACCTTGGATTTTTAATTCAGCTCCATTATTCAGTGGCCAGGAAAATGATTTTGAAGTCGTTTTATGTTTCTGATCTTTGTTTCCCCAGATGTAAAAGTTGAATGATAATTGCTTATGAAAATTTCTGTGACTATTATTAGACAGTATCAGTAACAGAACCAATATATATCAATTTTTGTTATTCTTCCATTTCAATAAGGTCTAAGAAAGGTAGGTTACTATATTTAGTGTATTGACATTTTAGAAACATATAGTGATAGTTTCTGAAGCAATAATATTCATTGGAGAAATAAAACTGATAATTTGTCTCACTCATCTTTGTTTGGTGCATAATAAACACTATAAATAGTTAGTGATCCAAAGAGCAAATGCTCAAAATGGCCAAGATATATGTATTTTTAAAAACTTTCTGGTGCAAAAAGTGCATATACAAAATATAATATTGTACCATAAAACAGACCCAAAACAAACTGATTACAAATACAATTAACTGTACTTTTTCTTTTCACTTTGAATTTATAAGGCCTTCGGGGAAGACCTGAATTTGTCAAAGAAATTTGCCAAAGAAAATTAACCTAAAATATATTTATTTTTGATGAGTTTTTAAATCATTCTTTTCAATGTAAGGGAAAGATGGTGGAATAAAAATGAATCTAAGACTCTACCTCCCTCTAAATCCAGTAAAATAAAACACTGCCATCACCACAAATAAAATGTACATCAAACAAATAAATACATGAACTTAAGGGCCGAGTGGGAAAGTTGGGAAAAATCAAGCATAAAGTGGTAATGAGAAACCCTGCATGCCACCTGGAAATCTCTGCATCAGCAGGAAAACCTTCCAGGGCTTTCCATATGCTAGGCATATCAGATAGATTCAGGGCAACAAATTGATTTGTGTATTTTAAGCAGAAGAAGATTTAATACAAAGAATACAACATTTTTGCAAGGGCTAGAATGGTAGGAGTCAGGTCTAATAATGGCTCTCTCTTGTATAGAAACCACTGCTATAGTTTCAATCTAAGAACCTGGAAGGCACTACCACTGCTATTGCCTCTTCTACAACCAGCTCAATACCTTCTCATGGCGCTTGTGACCAGAAAGTGGATCCATAAGGCTGCTTCCACAGTTCTTGTCCATACTCATGTCCCTGGAACCTTGCTTGCCTGCAGAAACCTCAGCAGGATATGGGATTGCAGTTCAGAGATGAATTGACAGTATAGCATGAATGCATCTAATTTGCATCCATGATCCTGTCCACAGAGGAGTCTGGGAAATAGGCTTTTAGTTTTCCAGCCTCTACCATACCATAAGGCACACAAAAGGAGGCAGGCATGGATGTTGATGGCCCAGTGAACATATTCAGAGCTCCAAGGTAGGGTGGTAATTGGAAGATAAACTGCAAATGACTGCAGTGTGATATTCCCTTGGTTCCATGGAGTGTCACTTGATGCAGGGCATTTGAAAAAATTTCCATAGAGAAAAAGAGTCAGCCTTCCTAGCAAGTTCTGCCTTCAGCCCCACCAAACTCTTCGGCCTGTGCCCTTGCACAAACTAGGTTATAAGAAACAGAGTTCAGGTCGGGCGTGGTGGCTCACACCTGTAATCCCAGAACTTTGGGAGGCTGAGGCAGGCGGATCACAAAGTCAGAAGATCGAGACCATCCTGGCTAACACAGCGAAACCCCATCTCCACTAAAAATACAAAAAATTAGACAGGCGTGGAGGCGGGCGCCTGTTGTCCTAGCTACTCAGGAGGCTGAGGCAGGAGAATGGCGTGAACCCGGGAGGTGGAGCTTGTAGTGAGCTGAGATGGAGCCACTGCACTCCAGCCTGGGGGTGACAGAGCAAGACTCCATCTCAGACAAAAAAAAAAGAAAGAAAGAAATACAGTTCAATCCTATACACCAAGGCTACAGAAAATTCAGGGGAAAAAAGTCAGTAAGCAAATAGAAAATGAAAAACATACACCTGAAATATTTATAACTAAATCATGTATTCACAAACCAAAATAGCTTCTTTTGCTGAAATAATAGCAGGGCAAATGTAATTTTAGTGGACTCAAAGAATCTAAGTGCTGCTTAAGTATCTGGCATAGTACACAGGAGTGACTTTGGGATAAAGATTACATTTAATCTCCACTTTTAATCATCTTAATTCAAGAAATTGAGCAACACAAAACCCAGGATTTTTTTTTTTTTCCGATTTAAAAGAATGTACTTAAATAGCATTAGTTGATAGACAACTACTTCAGTAGATAAAATATCCTTTTAAAATAATGCCAGACTCTTCACACCCCATCCCCAACCAAGTCTCCGTTATCCGGTAGAGTAGCTCACCATCCTCACTTGCTTTGGGCAAAAACGACTTACAGTTTAGGTGCTAAGGAAGCTGTTCATTCTGTTGCATATATGTACATAGAATTACTAATTAAGCCAAGTCTTTGTGCATGAATTTGGAAATTTAATTAGTTGAGTTGATTTTTAAAGCAAATTATTTCTTTGAATCACCTAGTCCATAATAATATTTGTCCCTGTGGGCTACAATTTGAAGAATTTTAATCATAATCTCCTTTTCAAAGTAAGAATCTTTCTCAAGCCTCTTTTCATTAAGCAAACTATTTATATGAAATACTTGGCAAGCCAGAACAAATCCCACATTCTATTTTGCAGAAAACAACAACAATAAAACCCTGTTAAACACATAGTTAATGCTTCCCAACACTTGTAAATCCAAAGTTCATGCTTGGGGTATACGTGTGTGTTTCCAAATTCAAAGGCCTAAACTTGATGTGCTTTTAAATGAAAAAATTTCAGGTCAGAAAGAAAGTAGGAAAAAACTAGAAATCGTTGGAAGATGGGTAAATATCTTCAATTTCAAATTTTCCTTCCCTCTACAGTTTCTTTATCATCTATGATGTGGTTGAAAGATCATTGCCATGAGAACTTAGACAAAGAGATTGCCTCCTGTCTCAGGCACTCACTGGATGTATGTCCTTGGTTACATAAAAGATTTTACCCAGGTCTGTATGCCCCAGGCACACCACATTAGGAGTTTGCATAATACAATTTCTCAGTTTCTAGAGTTCTATGAGTTTCAGATGCTCACTGTTTTCTGCATTGTGAACATGATTTTATTTATCAAAATAGCTTTATCTCACATGCTTTATGCAGATGAATAAGGTAGTAGTGTCTATAATGAAACTGAATTGCTCTCTAGTTGTCTGGTTCCTGCCTTTGTCTTATGACTTACGAATTAAAAATGGTGTTTTGGGCATTGCTCCCATGTGGCTGGTTACCCTCTCCCTCCTGCACACATAGGAACCACCCCTTCCTGCCCCCTTACACATAGGTTGAGTCAGTGAGAAGCCTTTTCTTTCCCTGCACCCTAAAAGGTCCTGTGTTGTGACAATAAAACCACAAGATTTTGAAGAAGCCTACACCTCTGCAACCTCTGCATTGAACTGCATGAAGCACAGTCACTGGTCACCAGGTCTACAGTGGGCTGACTCTATGTGAAGATGCATATCCAGAGATTCATTGTGCTTGCCCCTAGGTGTATGGAGTTATAAAGAAGGAAGGAATTAAGCATCTTGTTATTGAATGGTCAAAAGGAAAATGTCACTGAGTGAGTGACCTTAAGCAAGTCATGAAGCTGCATGAGAAGGGTTTACCATGGACAGGAATGAGGGGTCCAGGCAGAAGGCACCAAGATAATAAAGAGATGAAGTAATGAAAGGGAACGGAGTGACCCCGGAGGCCAGGGCTATGAAACACACTCTCCGCCAGCTGCCACTACGTCTCGTCTGATGAGGTGAACCACTATATTCAAAAAGTAACATATTATCTTCTTAATTTAGGTTCCTGTACTCAAAATGCAGTTTAAAATACTTTAGTTCATAAGTGCACAGGTTATTAAATACTCATTGCTTTGACCTACACGATGGATTAAAGTTGAAAATTAAGCCAATAACATAAATGGTTAGTACAGAAGTCACTGATTTAGAATAAGTTTTTTAAATCAATGTGTTTATTTTAAATTTTCATTGGATTGGTTTGGAGGTCATTAGAACATTTTGAAAGTGTATGGTGTCCATGAAGGACTGGTTCCAGGACCCTCCTAAGACACCAACATTCGCAGATGCTCAAGTCCCTGATATCAAATGGCACTGTACTTGCATATAACCTATGCACATTCTCTTGTCACTTTAAATCATTTCTAGTTACTTATAATACCTAATGCAGTGTAAATGCTATGTAAATGCACAGTTGTTCTATTTTATTGTTTAGAAAATAATGACAAGAAAAAAAAACCTGTCCATGTTCAGAACAGACACAATTTTAAAAAGTATTTCTGATCTACAGTTGGTTGAATCCACAGAAGTGGAACCTGCAGACAGAGAGGTCGACTATATATAGAACTAGAAACTCAGAGTTTAAATTTTAGCTTTATTGTTGTTCAAAAGTTAACGAATACCATTAATATTATTGACCATCTTTGTGACACTAACCATTCCCTTGGACATTTTGTTCTGCCTAACTACCTCAAAACAAGAGGTTACAAATGACCACCATCTCATTTCATCCTAATGTGTATCAGGAATTCAGGCAGGTCTCCCTTGGGTGATTCTTCCATTCTGGGTGCCATCACCTCGGTCTACTCAGTGGTAGTCAGCCAATAGCTGGACTGGTGTGGAAGGGTCATGAGGGCTTCAGGCACATGCTGGTGCCTTGACAGAGGCATCTGGAAGCCTGGATTTTGCTGAGTCCCTTTATGTATTCCCAGGGCCTCGCAAGGGAGTCAATGGGGTAGTCAACATTTACAAGATACTCAGGGCCCTGAAACTCCAAGTTGGAAAAGGTCAGTCTTCTTACAGCCCAGACCTGGAACTGTCATGGTGGCACTTCTGTCACACACAATTGGTCAAACTGGTCACAGGCCAGCATCAGAAATAGCCCCTGCCTCTTGATGGGAATGCTGATGGGAATCTGTGGTCATCGTTAATCTACCAAAGCTTGAGACCAAAGGACCACACATAGACATGAAAAGTAAAAGCCCAAATCAAACTTGGAAAGCCTGAAGCCTGGTTTAATTCTAACAATAATATATTAGCAAAATAAACTAATCCTGCATTAAGACAGTGCTGAAATAAAAGATCTCTGCATTCCACTCAAGAAGTTTAACTGTCATGAACAAATGCAACATGAATATTTAATGCTTTGTTTTTAGAAATATAAATGAATTCAATCTTTGAATCCGCTTGTCCTTCAATATTTATCTTACTATTCCTTTCTGCTTTTAGAAATAATTTACAAGAGCTCTGTGTATGATCATCTATTTCCATAAAAGAAGAAAGCATCAGTATCCAACGTGTCCAAAGCTATGATAAATTCTGACATCAAATAAAGGACTAACATACTAAAGAACAGTAATGTCAAATGGTACCAATTAAAAGAAATAAGGAGGAAAAAATCTAGAGGTGTCTGCAACATCAGAGACTCATATTAATTCATGAATTAATACAAAGGAGTTTTCATCATACCTGTGTCATATTTCTCTGCAGTTTCTAACCTTGTCGTATGTTTTGCTGAAGTTCAGAGGAGGTAATGCTCTATTAAAAACAAGAAGGAAGATTTGAATGTAGAAACAAAAAATAGGATCTTTAATAAGATATTTACAGATATAACAAAACATATACATGTCCACCCATATCTCAAATAAATGAATTCAGTATCATCATTTTTCTATGCTTTATAATCAATTTTATTTTTCTTCAGAAAAGGTTAATCTCTCATTTTTATTCTATAATATATGATTGATGGCTAATGTTTTATTCTTTAAAAAATATTGCTTACATGATATAATAAGGGGAACTCTGGGACAATAAAGGCTATATTTTCTGAGAAACAAAGTATAAAGGATGTTGAAATTCATGCTGTGGATGCCAAATATTGTTCAATATTCGAAAAGTCATCTTGGATATTTTTGTTGCCTTACTGAAAAGTCTGGATCATTGAATCATCGTTTAATTAAACCTTCTCCATAAAATTTGATTTCACATCCTCAGTAAAATGAACAGGTGAAACAATCCATAACAAACATGGCTGCATAATCAAACACTTAATTAGTTATAGGTTATTTTCAAACGCATTTTTTAAATGTTAATCTGTATATGGTACCTTGCATTAATATATATAAATATTATAGCTTCAAACTAAGCACTTGCCATGGAAAACACTTAATGATTCTATAAATAAGTGCTTATATTTATAGTAGTTTATGATGGAATATATTTAATAAAACCTCATTAATTTTGTGTGTTATATATTTATATACTTACATGTAAAGTATTTTTTAAGTGTGAACAAAAAATTTTTAATATTGATTTCTGTTGTTTAAACTTCATCAACATAAGGAAATAGCTGCACACATTTAATTTTTTTTTAATAAAACACAATCTTAAAAATGTTCATGATGATTGGTCTTGGTGATTCCTAGTAATAAAACCTGTCTTATTTTTTTACATAGAATAAATTATGTTTTTATGCAGGATTGAGGTAAAATCCAGTAGTTCTTTTTTTTGAGACAGATTCTCACTCTGTCACCCAGGCTGGAGTACAGTGGCGGGATCTCAGCTCACTGCAAGCTCCACCTCCCGGGTTTACACAATTCTCCTGCCTCAGCCTCCCGAGTAGCTGGGACTACAGACGCCTGCCACTATGCCTGGCTAGTTTTTTGTATTTTTTCAGTAGAGACAGGGTTTCACCGTGTTAGCCAGGATGGTCTCAATCTCCTGACCTCGTGATCCACCCGTCTCGGCCTCCCAAAGTGCTGGGATTACAGGCTTGAGCCACCGCACCCGGCCAAAATCCAGTAGTTCTTAAACGATGTTACTAAATAACTACATACCTCCCAAATGCTGCAAAGGTGAATAATCTTCATGGTGCACAACCTCATGGATGTGAGGTTTGGATGTTTGGATATTTGGATATCCTTTTAGATATTTTTCCACTTCAATGTGAAGTACATTGTTAGGGTTTCATTAGTGGTTTCATTATGTGACTATTTATTTATTTATTATTTTTATTTATTTATTTATTTTGAGATGGAGTTTCACTCTTGTTGCTAGAGTGCAATGGCGAGATCTCAGCTCACCACAACCTCCACCTCCTGGGTGGGTGTGACTTTTTAAAAGAAAAAATTAGTTTTGATTTCTTCCACAGTTCACAGTTCTCAGATGAGACTTTTTTTTTTTTTTTTGGTAAATCATGTAGATCAGGGATGTATTGAAAAACAAAATGTTCCTTAGTAGATGAAATCTCTCAATGTAATTATAATAAATAATCACCTACAGGCTGGGCATAGTGGCTCACACCTACAATCCCAGCACTTTGGGATTCTATCTCCTGGCTTCAGAAGCAGAAACTGAGCCTCAAATCTGCTAAGACTGCCCTGAGTGAGAGTCTTATTTCCTGGAGAGAAAGAACTGAAATTGTGAAAAAACAGACACAAGCTCTTACCATGCAAGTGGCTGACCTGCAATGAAAGGTGCATGCATAGCCTTGCCAGGTGTCTACTGTTAAAGTGAGGGCATTGATTGGAAAAGAATGGGACCCTGCACCTTGGAATGAGGACGTATGGGAGGACCTGAAGAAGCTGGGGACACTGAGTTTGTAAACTCTGATGAACCTTTCTTGCCAGAAGAAACAGCTTCCCCATCCCGGTAGTGGCAACATCCCCTCACCACCCCATGCTGCCATCAGCCTTTCCACCTTTGTCTGAGGAGATAAACCCTGTGCTGCCTGAGGCACAACAGTGACGGCCTCCCCTGAGGCACTTGCCAGGCAAGATAATGTTGATTCTTCCAGGAGCCACTCTCAACACCCATGTTTCCTTGTAGACCTATAATTAGACTAAAGTCCTGGCGGGGCCCCTAGAGGTAAGGTTGAGAGTATGACCCATGAGGAGATGCTCTACACTCGAAAAGGATTGCTTGAGTTTTCCAATTTATGTAAACAGAAATCTAGAGACCAAGCATGGGAATGCATATTAAGGGTGTGGAAAAATGGTGGAAGGAACATAGAGTTGGATCAGGCTGAATTTATTGATTTGGTCCCACTAAGTAGGGACTCTGCATTTAATGTTGTAGCTTGGGGAGTTAAAAAAGATTCTGATAGTTTACTTGCTTGGTTAGCTAAAATATGGATTAAAAGATGGTCCACTGTGAGCAAGCTGGAAATGCCTAATCTCTCTTGGTTTAATGTAGAGGAAGGGATCCAAAGGTTTAGAGAGACTGGGATTCTGGAATGGATTAGTCACTTTAGTCCTACTCACTCCAGCTGGGAGGGTCCGGAAGATATACCTTTGACCAATGCCTTGTGAAATAGATTTGTGAGGGCACCTCTGCCTCTTTGAAGAGCCCTGTAATTGCTCTCCTCTGTATGTCAGATCTAACAGTAGGAACCACAGTCACTCAACCACATAATTTAAATACAATGGGAATAATTGGATTCTGAGGTGACAGGGGCCAAGTGGCAGCACCCAACCATCAAAGGCATGGTGGGCATAGCTATCATAAAGGACAGCAGTGTCAAAGCAGCAATCAGGAGAGTCTGATTCTTACAGAGCTCTGGCATTGGCTAATTAATCACAGTGTTCCTAGTAGTGAAATTGATAGGAAGCTTACTGCCTTCTTACTTAATTTATACAAGCAGCAAACTTATAGGTCGAATGGACAAAAGACTAATTTGAATTACAAAAACAGAGAATCATGGCCCTTCAATCAATTTCCAGACTTGAGCCAGTTTATAGACCTAGAACTCCTTGAATAAAGGGGAGGCCAGTTCCCCCTGAGGAAGGACCCCACTACACTATCAACAATTTATGCAGTGAATCTTTCTCCCATCCTTCCCGAAGGAGACCACTGGCCTTTTACCAGGGTAACTGTGCACTGGGGAAAGGGAATCATCAAATGTCTGATCAGATCAGACATTTTGGGGACTACTGAACATTGGCTCTGAGCTGACATTAATTTCAGGGGACCCAAAATGTCATTGTGGTCCTCCAGTTAAAGTAGGGGCTTATGGAGGTCAGGTAATTAATGGAGTTTTAGCTCAGGTCCAACTTACAGTAGATCCAGTGGGTCCCCGGACACATCCTGTAATCATTTGCCTGGTGCTAGAATGCATAATTAACATAGACATACTTAGCAGCTGGCAGAACCCTCACATTGGCTCCCTGACTGGTAGGGTAAGGGCTACTATGGTGGGAAAGGCCAAATGGAAGCTATCTAGAAAAATAGTAAATCAAAAACACTGTCACATCCCTGGAGGGACTGCAGAGATTAGTGCCACTATCAAGGACTTGAAAAATACAGGGGTGGTGATTCTCACCACATCCCCATTCAACTCTCCCATTTGGCCTATGCAGAAGACAGATGGATCTTGGAGAATGACAGTGGATTATTGTAAGCTTAACCAAGTGGTAATTCCAATTTCAGCTGCTGTACCAGATGTGGTTTCATTGCTTGAGCAAATTAACACATCTCCTGGTACCTGGTGTGCAGCCATTGACACAAAATGCCTTTTTCTCCATTCCTGTTCATAAAGTCCACAAGAATCAATTTGCCTTCAGCTGGCTAGGCCACAATATACCTTCACTGTCCTACCTCAGGAGTATATCAGCTCTCCAGCTTTGTATCATAATCTTATTTAGAGAGACCTTGATCACTTTTTGCTTCCATAAGATATCACACTGGTTCATTACATTGATGACATTATGCCAATTCATCCAGTGAGCAAGAAGTAGCAAATACACTGGACTTATTGGTGAGACATTTGCATGCCAGAGGATGGGAAATAAATCTGACTAAAATTCAGGGACCTTCTACCTCAGTAAAATTTCTAGGGGTCCACTTGTATGGGGCCTGTAAAGACATTCCTTCTAAGGTGAAGGAGAAGTTGCTGCATTTGGCCCCTCCTACAACAAAGAAAGAGGCGCAATGCCTAGTGAGGCTATTTGGATTTTGGAGGCAACAAATTCTTCATTTGGATGTGTTACTCCAACCCATTTATCGAGTGATCCAAAAGGCTGCCAGTTTTGAGTGGGGTCCAGAACAGGAGAAGGCTCTGCAACAGGTCCAGGCTGCTGTGCAAGCTGTTCTGCCACTTGAGCCATCCTGTCATGTGGAGGTTTCCACTTGCTGTATGAAGTTCTTAGGGATATAGTCATGTTCAAAGCCTAGCAACGAGGTTGTGTCTCTGTTTAAGGTAGGGTTATCCTCATAGTAGAAATGAGAATGGAGCGATTCATATAACTACTATGACTTAACTAGATTCCCATGCTGAGGAGCGATGCAGTCACCCTTGCAGGGCAGGTCCATTCTCTTTCTACTGGAAGAAGTGGCCAAGCGGAATGTGAAATATACGCCCCTGGGAGCAAGAAAACTCAGAGTCCAGGTCAGTGCCAGAATCATGACGTAGTTTTTTTCAAGTTACTTATTTTCTCTAACACTGTTTCATCATCAGAATATCATACTCACCTTGTCCTGCTTTCTTCACATGTATGTTGTTGAAACAGAATGACAAACATATGCAATCACTCTGAAAAGTGCTGGAAAAATAAAATGATATACAATATTTAATCTATTTTATAATTTATTTGTCTTTTATTATAAAATATTAATAAACTTAAATATATGTTATATAACACAATAATATGACTAAAATAGCTAATACTTATTCAGGTAGTACTATATTCCAGGTGCTATTTTAAGATGTTATATAAATTAACTCTTTTTTTTTCAATGAAAATCTTGAAATGGAAATAGTAACTATTGGCCAGGCGCAGTGACTCACGCCTGTAATCCCAGCACTTTGGCAGGCTGAGGCGGGCGGATCACAAGGTCAGGAGATCCTGACGGTGAAATCCCATCTCTACTAAAAATACAAAAAATTAGCCAGGAGTGGTGGCGGGCGCCTGTAGTCCCAGCTATTCAGGAGGCTGAGTCAGGAGAATGGCATGAAGCCGGGAGGCAGAGCTTGCAGTGAGCCGAGATAGTGCCACTGCACTCCAGTCTGGGTGACAGTGAGAGACTCCATCTCAAAAAAAAAAAAAAAAAAGGTAATAGTTACTATTATTTGCCATCTTATAGAGCACAGAGTAATTTGACCAAGGTCACACAACTAGGAATTCCTAAAACTGGGATATGATGTTAAAACCAGAATATATAGTTTTAAACATTGTGTAATAAATAAGAAAAGGCACAAATTCCTGGTACAATTCTTTATATAGTACATGTGGTCAAATATCTGTTCACCTTCCATTAAATTGGGATGATAAATGTGTTCTAATGCTTCTAAAACATTGACTACTAACACTGTTTATTATAACATTTAATCTGAATCACATGGGCAGGGCAGGAGACATGGTAAACTTCTTTCCCTTATTAAAATCAAATTTTATCATTACAAAAAAGAAACATTATAAAATATATGTGTAAAACTACATTACTTTAATAAAATTGTATGTTTATTAACAGTAAAAGATGTCACCCTTGACTTTTTTTTTTTTTTTGGAGACAGAGTCTCACTCTGTTGCCCAGGCTGGAGTGTAGTGGCGTGATCTGGGCTCACTGGCTCACTGCAGCCTCTGCCTCCCAGGTTTAAGCAATTCTCCTGTCTCATCCTCCCAAGTAGCTGGGACTACAGGTGCACACCGCCATGCCCGGCTAATTGTTTTTATATTTTAGTACAGACGGGGTTTCACCATGTTGCCCAGGCTGGTCTTGAACTCCTGAGCCCGGGCAATCTGCCCGCCTCGGCCTCCCAAAGTACTCGGATTGATTACAGGCATGAGCCACCACGTCCAGACCCTTCAAGTTTTTTAACATCATACTATATATGCTAAAAATTATTTATTTTTAGAATATTTTTTCTTTGGGGATGGCCATCAAGATTGTATTTAGTTTTAGCAAATATTTGTTGAATGTTGATTGTATCAAGAACAGTTCTAAATATTACTGGTGTAGAGGACTATCTGCTTTTACAACTGAGCAGGCCATTCCCCCATTACCATTATAAGTCCCGCTCTTGCAAATGAAGCTGGGCATTCCTCCTCTGCAAACAGGGAGGACAAAAGAGCCTACAAGACTGGCCTCAGTTGCAAATAGCAGACCCTGGGGGCTTGTTTATATGTAAACATCTTGGAAATTCAGAAAGCCAAGGAAAGATCAAAGAAACAACAATGTGTCTGGCAACTTGCTAACATTCCACAAAGGACGGTATAAAATAAAGCAGAGCGTGTCATTCGGGGTGGCCGCCATGTTTGTCTTGTCTTGTGTTGTCTTGTGTGTTCATTCCTTTGTTCAGGAAACACGCGGACCCCAACAACTGGCGCAGCGAGCAGGGTCCGTGGCTCCACGAGAGCAAGGAACCGGAGGGGGAACACCCCGGGCAGGCGCGGGGAGACCGCGGGCAGGTAAATAAATAAGAAGGGGGACCCACGGGAAAATTATGGGGAATTCCACCTCTGTGGCCTCGGAATATTTGCGGTTACTCCAGGGACTGTTGATGTCTATAGGAGTAGAAGTTAATTAAGGAACATAAGACTTTGAAGCGATTGTTTGCCCATGTTGAACAAAATTGTTATTGGTTTCAATATCAAACCAAAGTGCAATTAAATCAAAAGGAATGGTTACAAGTGGTTAAAGTCTTGCATCGAGCTCATCAGCGAGGGCAAATGATGCCTCTGACTTTGTGGACTTTGTGTAGTTCCATTACTCAGGCATTAGAGTTATTTGAAACTGACTCAGAGTGTGGCGATACTGCCACAGGAGATGAGGCATCTGAAGCTTTAGAGAGGAATGATCCTAGAGAGAAACGTATTTATGCCTTGGTTGCTGAGGACAAGGAATTTGAAGAAGAGCTAATGCCTCCTTCATCTGAAGGAAATTCTGATTTGCAGCGTATTTTAGAGATGTTACAACAGTTGTTAAAATTGATTGCTAGGTGCTGCTGCTCCTGTTTCTGCTATCTCTCCACCACAAGCCTTCCCTGTTACCTTGAAAAAGATTTCCCTTTGCTTCCACCTCCAACCTCTTTGCGTATGTCAGGTCAGGTTTTCTCTGTGCCTTTTCCTCCTGTAGGAGAAAAGAAGGAATCGAAGGAAAAGGATGATTTCGAGGAATTAAATGTATTCCCAATAACACGGGCTGCTTTCGGCCCCAGTGCTCAGTTCCCAAATGGTGGCCAGAATGTGACTTTTACAGCCCTACAATTTAAATTTTTGAAAGAAATGAAAGATGTAATTTCTAATTATGGACCTCAGTCACCATTTGTTCTTGGCCTTCTCAATTCCTTCTCTTTAGAACATATGATGATTCCTATTGACTGGGAAACGTTGGGACAGGCTGTCCTTGATCGTTTGCAATGGCTTCAATTAAAAGGTTGGTGGTGGGAGGAAGCAAAAGTAGAAGCTAGAAAAAATGCTACCCGAAATCCCCCAGGACCTACTGAAGAGCAGCTTATGGGTTCAGGACAATACGCCACTCTTAATGCTCAGGCAGGCCTAGATGATATTGCTCTCACTCAGATTAAAGCCTTGTTTATAAAAGCGTGGACTAAGGTTGAAATAGTGGGTAAAACTTCTTTATCTTCTGTAAAGATCCTATAAGAAGCCACTGAGCCATATCCAGATTTTGTAGCCCGTCTTCAAGATGCTGTATTAAAGACTGTAGGTTTAGGCCCTGCTGCTAAAATTCTTTTGGATACTCTGGCTTTTGAGAATGCTAATCCCGAGTGCCAAAAATTGCTGCGTCCTCTAAAAGCTAGTGGAGCTGATTTAGATGAATACATTTGGGCTTGTGCAGGTGTTGGAGGAGCTATTTACAATGCTCAATTGTTTGCTGGGGCACTTTCTAAGGCTTTAAAAGGCAATTCTAAACAATGTATATGCTATCAATGTGAAAAACCCGGTCATTTTAAAAGGAATGCCAGAAAAAATTAGACTCTTCTGCTCTAAAAGAAAAAAGGTTACCATCTGATATGTGTAAACGATGTGGCAAGGGTCAACATTGGACTAATGAATGCCATACAAAAACTGATAAAAGTGGGAATGTATTGTCACCCCTCTCAGGAAACGAGAGCTGGGGCCCGCAGGCTTGGGGCCCCAACAACTACAATGCAGGCCTACCCCAGTACCCAGTGAGCAGTGGCTTACAACATCGAGGAATGACCTCGAGTCCTCCTTAAAGAAATCTTACCCTACCCCAGTTTCTCAGCTTTATGCTGCCACTAAGCAGAGTGCCGCTGCTGACCTAGCTATTGGCCAGCCTTATACTTTATCTCCTAATGGAGGAATATATAAGTTGGCTACTGGAGTGTGTGGTCCTTTGCCAAAGGGACGTGTAGGACTTTTACTAGGTCGAAGCAGCAGCGCTATTCGGGGGTTAATGGTGGTCCCAGGAATTATTGATCCTGATTTTACTGATGAAATCCTTATTATCGTAGAAGTCTCACAATTTATGTGCCTAGAGGCAAGGGAACGTTATTGCACAATTGCTTTTATTGCTTTTTCTTCCCTTTCTTATCTAGAAATGTGTCTCATTAAGGAGGTTTTGGTAGTACTGGGAAAACTCTTTTCTGGGAAACTTCAGTTTCTGATCAAAAACCTTTATGTTCATTGCAAATTAATGGGATACTTTTTGAGGGATTAGTTGACACAGGAGCGGATGTATCTATTATATGCTTGGCTCAATGGCCTGATCATTGGAAAAGGAAACAAATATCGGTTACTGTATCTGGCCTAGGTACTGCTTCTATAGTCTACCAAAGTGTCCAGCCCCTGAGCTGTGTAGGACCTAAAGGACAACAAGGAAAAGTGTGCTTTTATATTGTTCTCATTAATATTAACTTTTGGGGCCGTGATCTTTTACAACAATTTGGTGCCTTTT
>NW_012117488.1:13175741-13177163 GCF_000951035.1 Colobus angolensis palliatus | reverse complement strand
TTAATTGACTGTTACACATTTCTGCAAGCAGAGGTTGCCAACACAGGACTAACAATAGCATCTAATAAGATCCAAACCTCTGATCCTTCTCATTATTTAGGGATGCAGATAAAAAATAGAAAGATTAAGCCACAAAAAATAGAAATAAGAAAAGATACATTAAAAATATTAAATGACTTTCAGAAATTGCTAGGCAATATTAATTGCATTCGGCCAACTCTAGGCATTCCTACTTATGCCATGTCAAATTTGTTCTCTATCCTAAGAGGAGATCCAGACTTAAATAGTAAAAGAATATTAACCCCAAAGGCAACAAAAGAAATTAAATTAGTGAAAGAAAAAATTCAGTCAGCGCAAATAAGTAGAATAGATTCTTTAGCCCCACTCCAACTTTTGATTTTTGCCACTACACATTCTCCAACAGGCATCATTGTTCAAAATACTGATCCCGTGGAGTGGTCATTCCTTCCTCACAGTTACAATTAAGACTTTTACATTGTACTTGGATCAAATGGCTACATTAATTGGTCAGACAAAATTATGAATAATAAAACTGTGTGGAAATGACCCAGACAAAATAGTTGTTCCTTTAACCAAGGAACAAGTTAAACAATCCTTTATCAATTCTGGTGCATGGCAAATTGGCCTTACTGATTTTGTGGGAATTATTGATAATCATTACCCAAAAACAAAAATCTTCCAGTTTTTAAAATTGACTACTTGGATTTTACCTAAAATTACCAGACATGAACCTTCAGAAAATGCTCTGACAGTATTTACTGATGGTTCTAGCAATGTAAAAGTGGCTTACACAGGGCCAAAAGAGCGAGTCATCAAAACTCAATATCAATCAGCTCAAAGGGCAGAGTTGGTTGCAGTCATTATAGTGTTAGAAGATTTTAATCAACCTGTTAATATTATTTCAGGTTCTGCATATGTAGTACAGGCTACAAGGGATGTTGAGACAGCTCTAATTAAATATAGCATGGATGATCAGTTAAAACAGCTGTTCAATTTGTTACAACAAACTGTAAGAAAAAGGAATTTCCCATTTTATATTACTCATATTCGAGTGCACACTAATTTACCAGGACCTTTAACTAAAGCAAATAAACAACCTAACTTACTGGTATCCTCTGCATTCATAAAAGCACAAGAACTTCATGCTCTGACTCATGTAAATGCAGCAGGGTTACAACAAATTTGATGTCACTACACCTGCCGACTCAAGAGGCAGGAGTTAATCCCAGAGGTCTGTGTCCTAATGCATTATGGCAAATGGATGTTACCCATGTACCTTCATTTGGAAAATTATCATATGTTCATGTAACAGTTGACACTTATTCACATTTCATATGGGCAACATGCCAGACAGGAGAAAGTACTTCCCATGTTAAAAAACATTTATTATCTTGTTTTGCT
>NW_012117488.1:13148850-13170491 GCF_000951035.1 Colobus angolensis palliatus | reverse complement strand
CCTATGCCGCATTTGGCTAATACCTCACAAATACAAAGTTATATTTGGAAGTTGCTAGCTGCTGATAAACCAATGTTCACTTTCACAGGAAACATAACCTTAAATCTTACTAATATTGCTAACCCTTTCCATATATCTTTGCATCAAAAGAGTTCTAGATATGCTATTGCATATGTAAGAAAGCCTTACTTGTTGTTGACAGGAATTTTTAAATGGGATAATAATACAGGGGTAGTTAACTATACAAACAATTGTATATTCTTAAATTGTATAAATACTACTTGGTGGAATAATAATTGGAATGAGTCTCATTCCGATTTATATATACTAAGAGCCAGAAAAGAAACCTGGCTACCTGTAAACTTAACACGTACTTGGAGTGAATCTGCTGGGGTTACTCAAATTTACAAGGCTATGCAAGATCTTGTCCACCGCAGTCGGAGGATGGTTGGAATCGTCGTGACCGTGGTGATGGGGCTTGTAGCAATTGCTTCCACCGCTGCTGTTGCTGGATTAGCTCTACACCAGAGTATACAAAATGCAGAATTTGTGCAACAGTGGCATGAACAATCACATTTGTTGTGGCAGCAGCAACGAGACATAGATGCTCATTTGACTGAGTGAGTGGATAATCTGGAACAAGCAGTTTCTTGGTTGGGAGATCAGCTAACAGTGTTTTATACACGAGCTTTGTTGAAATGTGATTGGAATACTACTCAATTTTGTATTACTCCTGTTCCTTTTAACAGCACTGTACATAATTGGACTGAGATAAAGAGACTTTTAATTGGTCATAATAATCTTTCCCAAGAAATACAAGAATTAACACAGAACATTTCTGAAACATTTCACAATCAGTTACCATTGCTGACTGGTGCAGATTTGATGACTGGTATTGCACAAAGTTTGACATCTCTGAACCCTATGAGCCCTGTAAAAACCTTACTGACCTCTGTTTCTAGCAATGTATTGATTGTTGTTCTTGCTTTTGTCATTTTCACAGTCTGCTGGAGACGGTGCCAAAAGGCAAACACTGAATCCCAGCAAGCTCAACATGTAATGATGGTTTTGAAGGAAATTCAAACTTGTAAATAAGGAAAGGGGAAATGTAGAGGACTATCTGCTTTTACAACTGAGCAGGCCATTCCCCCATTAAGATTATAAGTCCCGATCTTGTAAACGAAGCTGGGCATTCCTCCTCTGCAAACAGGGAGGACAAAGGAGCCTCCAAGACTGGCCTCAGTTGCAAATAGCAGACCCTGGGGTCTTGTTTATATGTAAACATCTTGGAAATTCAGAAAGTCAGGGAAAGATCAAAGAAACAACAATGTGTCTGGCAACTTGCTAACATTCCACAAAGGACGGTATAAAATAAAGCAGAGCGTGTCGTTCGGGGCAGCCGCCATGTTTGTCTTGTCTTGTGTTGTCTTGTGTGTTCATTCCTTTGTTCAGGAAACTCGTGGACCCCAACAACTGGTCAAGAGGTGATTAAGATAAATCCCTTCTAATAAGATCTAGTCTAGTCAGAGAATCAAGAACAAGTCATTTAATAACATGTTGTTATTGCTGAATGGAAGCAAACCATATATGTGGCTATTCCTTCAGTTTTTTGTTGTTGTTGTTTTTGTTTTGTGAGATGGAGTCTTGCTCTGTTGACCAGGTTGGAGTGCAGTGGTGCAATCTTGGCTCACTGCAACCTCCACCTCCCAGGTTCAAGCAATTCCCCTGCATCAGCCTCTCGAGTACCTGGGACTACAAGTACATGCCACCACATCCAGCTAAGTTTTTTTGTATTTTTAGTAGAGATGGGTTTTCACCATGTTGGCCAGACTGATCTCAAACTCCCAACCTCAGGTGATCCACCTGCCTTGGTCTCCCAAAGTGCTGGGATTAACAGGCTTGAGCCACCACGACTGGCCTCATTCAGCTTTTAATGTGTGACATTATCTCTATTGTAAGAGACAAAAAACAACTGGAAACAAATTTTATTATCTGTAGGCCAAAGCCAGAAAGGCTCTCTAAATATGACTGAGTAATTTCTTTTAATTTTTTGCTTCTTACTGTCCTCTTTGAAGAAGAAAAAGGATCCCAGATGAAAAGTTTCAGATGCAGTGAGTAATGAAGAGAAAAACTGGTAAATATGTAGGTAAATCTAAATAAGTATTATTTGTATCAGTAACAATAAAGAGTTTTGAGATTAAAAAGCAAGCAAAAGGGAAGAAAAATAAGTAATGAAAGCAAAATAAAGTTGGGAAGAGATAAAAGGATTTCAGTGCTCAAAATTCGACTGTTGGTTCAAGAAGATATTAAAAAGTATTACAATTAAACATTAATGTGTAAAGACTGGAATTTTTCTGATAACTTGTATTTTAAAAAGACAAACTTACAGATATCAATTTAAAAAGTCAAATGATTAAAAATAGCTCAATTAAAAAAATTAAAGAAGAGAAAATTAAAATTGAACAGGTATGAAAAACAAAAAGCACAAAAAATGCCAAACTAAGCTAAATGTATCAATAATTGCAAAACAGAAATAGATCCAATCCTCTAGTGGAAGGACAAATATTATTCACCAATTTTTTCAAAAAGATCTTACCACCTTCTGTCCTATTTAAATAATAAGGAAACAGAATAGTTGACAGAAAAAAATTCAAAAGAAAGTAATAGCACTTAAATAATAATCAAACTAAAGTTCTTATAATTTTATCAACAGATGAAATAGACTTTAAGCAAAAAAAGTTAGACATAACATGGGACATTTTTTAGAGATAGGAGTGTCTTATAAAAATATTTAAAAGTTGGCCAGGTGTGGTGGCTCACACCTGTAATCCAGCACTTTGGGAGGCTGAGGCGGGCAGATCGAGGTCAGGAGATCGAGACCATCCTGGCTAACATGGTGAAACCACGTCTCTACTAAAAATACAAAAAATTACCTGGGCGTGGTGGCAGGCGCCTGTAGTCCCAGCTGCTTGGGAGGCTGAGGCAGGAGAATGGTGTGAACCCAGGAGGCGGAGCTTGTAGTGAGCCAAGATCACCCCACTGCACTCCAGTCTGGGCGACAGAACAAGACTTCGTCTCAAAAAAAAAAAAAAAAAATTAAAAGTTTATGTACCTCAAAACATAGTCTCAAGATATATAAACCAAAAGTTGATATCGGTATAAGGAAAAACAGGCAAAATAACCAAAGTGAAAAATTTCAGCACATTTCTATCAGTAGTTTTGAGAACAAATAGGAGATCAGTAGAGGAAATGTAGAGAACACAACTAGTAAGTAACACCTAAAAGACATAACAGAAGAGAATAACAAAATTCTGCACTCAGGAACTGTAGAATACACATTCTTTTCAAATATACATTTAAAAATTACAATAACTGATCATTTCCTGGAGCATAAATCAACTCTCGACAAATTTCAAATTGAAATATAATAACATACAACATATTCTAAGAATGCAATTTAATTAAGTTTGAAATCAATTACAAAAAACAAAAAGAAAAACTAGAAACCCTCTCTCATATGATTGAAGATTAGGAAATGTAGTTCTGTCAAAGATGAGTTGGCTATAAGTATTTGACTATATCTTTGGGTTTTCTATTCTATTCCATTGGTCTACATGCCTATTTTCATACCAGTACTGTGCTGTTTTGGTAACTATAGCATTGTGAGTTTGAAGTCAGGTAATGGGATGCCTGCAGACTTGTTCTTTTTGCTTACTATTGCTTTGGCTATGTGAGCTCTTTTCTGGTTCCACATAAATTTTAGGATTTTTTTTTTCTAGTTCTGTGAGGAATGATGATGGTATTTTGATGGGAATTGCACTGAACTTGTAGATTGCTTTTGGCAGTATGGTCATTTTCACAATATTGATTCTACCCATCCATGAGCATGGGATGTGTTTCCATTTGTTTGTGTCATCTATGATTTCTTTCAGCAGTGTTTTGTAGTTTTCCTTGTAAAGAACTTTCACCTCCTTTGTTAAGTATGTTCCTAGGTATTTTATATTTTTGCAGCTGTTGTAAATGGGATAGAGTTCTTGATTTGATTCTCGGATTGATCATTGATTCTCAGACTGGCCTTTCCAAAAATCATTAAAATAAAATTTAAAAGGCCAGGCGCAGTGGTTCATGCCTGTAATCCCAGCACTTTGGGAGGCTGAGGTGGCAGATCATGAGGTCAGGAGATCAAGACCATCCAGGCTAACACGGTGAAACCCCATCTCTACTGAAAATACAAAAAATTAGTTGGGCATGGTGGCAGGCATATGCAGTCCCAGCTACTTGGGAGGCTGAGGCAAGAGAATGGTGTGAACCCATGAGGTGGAGCTTGCAGTGAGTCGAGATTGCACCATTGCACTCCAGCCTGGGTGACAGAGCGAAACTCTGTCTCAAAAAAAAATAATAATAATAAAAATAAAATTTAAAAAAAGAAACATAGTTCTAAAAATTCATTGCTCTAAAAGAAATAATAGTAAAAATGACAGTATTTTGAACTGAACAAAAAGAAAATGCATGTCTATGGTTGTGAGGTGCAGACAAAACAGTAACTTTAAGGAAAATTATGGGCTTAGTTATGTATATATGACAATATAATGAAAAATTAATAAAACATTTATCCAAGAAATTTGAAAAATAACAAAAAGAACAGCAAATTAAACTCAGTAAAAGTAGAAGAAAGGAAATATTAAGGGTAAGAAGAAAAATTAACAAACTTGAAAATACACAGAAAATGTCAAAAAAAGGCAAGAGAGAGTGTTTTGAAAAAAATTAATAAAATCGAAATATCTCTGATAGCTTTGTTTAAAGAAAGCCATTAAAAGCAAAATAATTAATGTTAGAAATATGAAGACACTGAATAATAAAATGATATCAAGAAAAGTTTTATGCCAACATTTCAATTTAGATAAAATGGAAATATTCCTCAAAGTAAAGCAAACACAATTTAACAAAACTGACCCAAGAAGTAATAGATTGCTTGATAAGTCCAGAAGCCATTACGTGTGACTTACTACTCAGAAAACTTCCCTCAGAAGGAGTTTTCAGAAAAGTCCTGGCCCAAATGATTTTACTAGAGCTTTTACATTCAATGAAAGTCAAAATAAATCCAATCAAGCACAGCCTCCAAGAGAAAAATAAAAGAGAAAACATTCTGCAGCTCATTTTCTGAGAATGACATAACTCTAGAAACCACAATGCAGCAAGGATAAAAGGGAAAAAAGTTACAATTCCTTGCCATTCATGAAAATACATGTAAAGAAGCTTAAATTAAATGTTAGCAAACTTAACCTAGCAATATATTACAAAGGAATAATATATCATGACCAAATCAGTTATCCTAGGAATGTAGAATTTTTTATTTATTTATTTATTTTTTGAGACAGAGTCTCGCTCTGTCACCCAGGCTGGAGTGCAGTGGAGCAGTCTTGGCTCACTGCAACCTCTGCCTCCCAGGTTCGTGCCATTCTCCTGCCTAAGCCTCCTGAGTAGCTGCGACTACAGGCACCCGCCACCACACCTGGCTAATGTTTTGTATTTTTAGTATAGATGGGGTTTCACCGTGTTAGCCAGGATGGTCTTGATCGCCTGACCTTGTGATCCACCCACCTCTGTCTCCCAAAGTGCTGGGATTACAGGGTGAGCCACCGCGCCTGGCCGAAATGTAGACATTTTTATATTAAAAATGATGTAATTATCATATTAAAAGTAGAAAGAAAAAATCCTAAAATTATCTCAATAGATACAGTAAAACATAGGGTAAAATTCAAAATCCATCCATGGTGAAAACAAAAATCTCATAGTAAACAAATAATTGAACTGAACTTTCCTCTTCCAATAGAACATATCTATAAAAACCTTACAGCTAACACTATACCTATCACTAGAATATTGACAATGTTCTTTTTGGGATTGAATCAAGACAAAGATGCCTGATACCACTATTTCAGCTCAATAGTTTATTTCAGATATTAACCGTTGCAAATAACTTCCCCTTCCTTCAAGCACAAAGGAAGCAGGATGATAAAGGAAAAAGAGCAAAAAAGTGTGTAAGAGGATCTCTAGAGGAATATTATTATTATGAACAAAGCAGAATTATAAATTAGAATTATTTAAAAATTAAATCTGAAGGTGCAAATTATTAATTTTAGCAAGTTTACTGGAAAATAAATTATTAAGTAAAAATCAACTGTATTTCTACATATCAGCAAATACCATAGTGACAGAGATTATAGAACTTTTACAAAAGCAGGAAAAATTCTTTACCAAAAAGATTATAAAATGTCATTAAGAGACATTAAATAAGACCTACAAATATTGAGAGAGAAACCATACTCAAAAATCAGAAGTCTCCAAACTATTAAATTGTTGATTTTCTCAAAAATGAGGTATAGATTAAAAGCAACCACATTGAAAGTATCAGGAGGTTGTGCTCATTTTGTTTTTGCTTTTAAATGAAACTTGACCAGCTTATTTGATGATTTTAATGGGCATGCAAAGGGCCATGAATAGTTAAGATGCTCTTGAGAAGACAACATAAGATGGGAGGAATGCCTTTTCACATGTAATGTCTTACTGTACTTAACCAGCTAGGTATTTAAGAAAATGACCCAGCCATCCCACTACTGGGTATATACCCAAAGGATATAAATTATTCTACTACAAAGACACATGCACACGTATGTTTATTGCGGCACTATTCACAATAGCAAAGACTTGGAATCAACCCAAATGTCCATCAGTGACAGACTGGATTAAGAAAATGTGGCACATATACTCCATGGAATACAATGCAGCCATAAAAAAGGATGAGTTTGCGTCCTTTGTAGGGACATGGATGCAGCTGGAAACCATCATTCTTAGCAAACTATCACAAGAAGAGAAAACCAAACACCACATGTTCTCACTCATAGGTGGGAACTGAACAATGAGTTCTCTTGGACTCGGGAAGGGGAACATCACACACTGGGGCCTATCATGGGGAGGGGGGAGGGGGGAAGGATTGCATTGGGGAGTTATACCTGATATAAATGATGAATTGATGGGTGCTGACGAGTTGATGGGTGCAGCACACCAACATGGCACAAGTATACATATGTAACTAACCTGCACGTTATGCACATGTACCCTAGAACTTAAAGTATAATAAAAAAAAAAAAGAAAAAAAAGAAAATGTAGATTTGCTTCAAGGAAAGAGAAATTGAATAGGATGAGGAATTTGTATGTGAAACCCACACCCTTCTCTGGCACTAGAGACTCAACCATCTCTATATATTTTCAGTATTTCCAGTTGGAGGCCCAATGAGCAAATAAAACTTCCTATATACAACATTGGATTTCTAATCATTCTCCCAAACACCAACCCAGGCTCAGTGTTACTCATCCCTTTCTTGCCATAACAATCTAGTTATATATTCTAGATTGTTATATATATATCTAGTCAATATATTCTATTGACTCTACTTTTGAAATACACAGCATTGACCTCTTCTTTCCTACCTGCATTTGAACCATCTGGTCAGAATTGTGATCATACCTGATGTGTATTTCTGCAGTGGCCTCCTAATTGATCTCACTGCTTTCCTTCTTACCCTAGACCAAGTCTTTTCTTCAACCAGCTGCCAGAAGGATTCTTTGAAACGTAAATCTGATTGCTCACCCCTGCAATGGCTTAAAGTCCCTAGAACCTCGCATAATCTGTCCCATCACTTTGTGGCCTCCACTCCTACGAATGCCACTGGTCTTTTTGCTGTCTTATTGATCTGCCAGGTCTGCAGTTGCCTGTAGGCCTCAACTCTGGGAATGCTCTTCTTTTGGATGCCCATACTGCTACAATAAGTTCCTCATCTTCTTCACTCTTTGATGATCACTTTTCTTTTTTTTTTTTTTTGAGACAGACTCTCGCTTTGTCACCCATTCTGGAGTGCGGTGGCATGATCTTGGTTCACTGCAAGCTCCGCCTCCTTGGTTTATGCCATTCTCATGCCTCAGCCTCCCATGTAGCTGGGACTACAGGGGCCCGCCACCATGCCTGGCTAATTTTTTAGTATTTTTAATAGAGACAGGGTTTCACTGTGTTAGCCAGGATGGTCTCGATCTCCTGACTTAGTGATCTGCCCGCCATGGCCTCCTGAAGTGCTGGGATTACAGACGTGAGCCACCGTGCCCGGCCTGATGATCACTTTTCAATGCACTTACTCTGACCAATTCAATTTAAATTGAAAACTACTCAACGCCTCTGTTCCTCCCCAGGACTTTTTCTCTTTTTGCATAGTACTTATAATCCTAAATATTTGAAGAGAGGCTAGGCATGGTGGTCCCTGTTTTAGTCCCAGGTATTTGGGAGGCTGAGGCAAGAGGATATCTGAGCCCAGGAGTTGGAAACCAGCCTGGGCATCATAGTGAGACCCTTTCTCAAAATACATATATATTTGAAAAACTTACTTATTTACTATGTCCATGGTTTGCTATCTGATTCTTTCTACAAAGGCATGCACTCCATGAGGGCAGAAAGTCATTCCACATGTTCTGCATTGTTTATTCGTGAGCAGTGCCTGACATACACAACACTCTAACTGTATTGAAGTGAATGAGTAGAGTCTTAAACAGATAATATAATACATAATATGAAGTCAAAATTGGGCAATTGTACTCTTGAATAAGTAGTGCTGATAACTGAATACCCATTTAGAAAAAAAGATACAGTATCTCACCCCAGCCAAATAAAGCAATTTTAGGATTATATTATGTACTAAAAGTTTCTCTGTTTTTCCTTTCACGTTGAATAGATATTCTAATTTTGATGTCACAAATCTATATAATGTCTTTTCTATCATAATTAGTGCTTTCATGTGCAATGTAATATAAGAGAGTATGATCTTTCCCTGGTTCTGCATAGAAAGCACAAGTTATCATATGAAAGATTGATATATTTGTGACATTAAAATTAGAATCTTCTATTCATCAAAAGTCACCATTAAGAGGTAAAAAATGCAAAATATTAATTCAGAAAAGACATTTGTTTTATGTAAAACTGATGAGGGATTAGTTTTCAGTATCTATAAGTAACTCCTACAAACAAAAAGAAAAACAGTTAACTCCATAAAAAATTGGACAAAAGCTTGAATAGGTACTTTTTATAAAAGACCCAATTTATATGCACTTACACATGCACAAATTTATATATTTATATATACATACACACATATATGGTACACACAAATACATTAAACATATGTGTATGCAAATATGATATATGTATAATAAAATTATTAATAATCATCAAAATACAAATTCAAATCCTATAATACACAATTACGTACAACTAAAGTATTGACCAGGATGTAAAGTAACTCTCATTCATTGCTTGTGAAACTTCAAGCAGATACAAGTGCCTTGGAAAACTTGTTATTTAGTAATCTGAAGATATATATTATGAGTTAACAACTGCACTCTTGGGAATATACCCTGGAAAGACCCTTGAAGTATGCACATCATGAATAATACGAAATAATGTTCATAGCAGCATTTTTCACAAGAGCCCAACATGGGAAGAAATCTAAAAGCTCTCTAATGCTATGATAGATAAAATATTAAGTGATAGTCACACAGTGACTACACGAAAAGAAAGAAAGAAAAGTTTTTTGCTACACAAAAAAGAAAGAAAAGTTCTCCTTAATACCCACAAGAGAGGTGAATGTCACAGACATAAGTCAATCAGAGGAAACAACACACAGTGTGATATACATAGCACAATTCCATTCAGATGGAATTCCAAATGAAGGAAACCAAAATACAGTGTTTAATGATATACACACAAGCAGTGGAACTATAAAGTCAAACAAGAAGACAATTACTGTAACATCAGGAAAGTGCTTGGCTCCAGGGAATATGGAGGAGGTGGTGAGGAGGAGGACACAGGAAGGTTCTGGGATGTTTGTCATGTTCTCATTATTTTGACCTGGTTAAAGTGTTTTTAAAAATTTTTCCCATTACCTTTATTGATTATAACTTACGTATATAATTTATACAGTTTTTTCGTATGAATGTTATTTTCCAAAATTGAAACAAACCTACAGTTCTGAAGACCTTATCATTAATTTTCCATGTAACAACCGTGTTCTTCTCTCAGAAAATGTAAAGCTTAAGGTTCCTTAATTCTGCCAGCAAATATTTGCTGAACATCTACCTTGTGCCAGGTATCTTTCTAAGCACTGAGATTATGATGAAGAATAAAATAGATGATATTTATAAGGTTGTCATCAAAATAATGCAGCCTGCAGTTTTAGGAAGTTATTCTGTGGCTTGATTTAAATCTCTGGCTTACCCTATGCAACTGTTTAACTCAGCCTTCCCATATGAAATAAGATACTGTGGAATACAGCAATTTAGTTGGAAACTAAATTTTAGTCTCATTCCTCTCTTCCTAGTTGCATTACCAAAGAGCTTTCAGTCTACAGAGCCCTCGTCTTTATAGAGGGGACCCAATTTCCTGTTCTACTGAGCCCATAGGTCTTCTGTAGGGAAAACATTGCATATCAATGTACACATAAAATCATGATAGTAATGTAATTTATTCAAATACTTAGATATATATTTATATTGAAAGTTCTTTAAACAGTGGGAGTGGATCTTCTACAGTCTTGCTCTAAATTTTTAATAACATTCTTGGCAGAGCAAAGAGAATGCGGCCTTCCTTATCAAGCGTGTGTGAGTGCTGCTTGCTGCCTGGTGGAGGATACTGAACATACATATGTCATAACTTAAGATTCCCGAGGGTGACATTGGTATATAAACAGCAGTGGAGAAACTCTGTTTTTGGTGCAGCTACCAAATCTGTGTGTGTATATATAGTAAAAATATACCACATTAAAGAATATCAAATTTACCATTTTAAGCATACAGTACAGTAGCATTAAGTACATTTGCACTATAATCCAACTATCACTGCCATTCATCTTCAGAATTTTATTCTTCCCAAACTGAAACTCTGTACACATTAAACAATAACTCCCCATTTCCCCTTCCCTCCAGAGGGCTGTACATTTGGAAAACTGTTATGACTCAGTTTTTCAACCTCCATTCTACTTTTTGTCTCTAGAAATGTGATTATACTAAGCGTATTACTTCCCATAAACGAACTCATACAACCTATTTCCTTTTGTGCTTGGCTTGTATCACTTAGCATGTTGTTTTCAAGGTTCTTTCATGTAGCATGTATCAGAATTCCTCCTCTTTTAAGGCTGAATAGTATTTCATTATGCCTTTTTACCATATATTGTTTATCCATGCATCTATCAGTGAGTATTTGGATTGTTTTGGGTATTGTTAAGTAATGCTGCTATTAACATGGGTATACAGATATCTGCCTAAGACTCTGCTTTCAATTCTTTGAGGCACATACCCAGCAGTGGCATTTCCAAGTCATGTGATAATTCTATATTTAGCGTTTTGAGGGATAGCCTTACTGTTTTCCATAGCAGCTGCGCCATTTTACACTCCACCAGCTATGTAGAGGATTCACATTTCTCCAATCTGCACAGTATTTTTTTGTTTTTTCGTTTGTTTGGTTGTTAGTTTTTCAATCACAGCCATGCTAATGGGTATGAAGCGGTGTCTCATTGTCGTTCTGACTTGCATTTCCCTAAGACCAATTTGTTTCTGAGCCAGGACAAATTTCAGCTCCCACCCTACCACTTCACCACTCCTGCACTCTCATTTCCTTGCTTTTTTTTTTTTGAGACGGAGTCTCACTCTGTCGCCAAGGCTGGAGTCCAGTGGTGCAATCTCAGCTCACTGCAACCTCCACCTCCTGGGTTCAAGCAATTCTCCTGTCTCAGGCTTCAGAGTAGCTAGGATTACAGGCTCACACCACCATGCCTGGCTCATTTTTCTATTTTTAGTAGAGACAGGGTTTCACCAAATGCCAGGCTGGTCTGAAACTCCTGACCTCAGGTGATCCACGTGCCTTGGCCTCCCAAAGTGCTGAGATTACAGGTGTGAGCCACCGCACCTGGCCTTCCTCTTTTAAATAACTGGTAGGTGAGAGTCTAGACTCTTGAGTACGTTTCCCCACTAGTCTCTGACTTTTTCACAAAAAAATCATTGTATGGACACTCAAAGAAAACATTTTCATTGTTCATATAATTTCTTTCTTTTTTTTTTTTGAGACGGAGTCTCGCTCTGTCACCCAGGCTGGAGTGCTGTGGCCGGATCTCAGCTCACTGCAAGCTCCGCCTCCCGGGGTCAGGCCATTCTCCTGCCTCAGCCTCCCGGGTAGCTGGGACTACAGGCGCCGCCATGTCGCCCGGCTAGTTTTTTGTAGTTTTTAGTAGAGACGGGGTTTCACCATGTTAGCCAGGATGGTCTCGATCTCCTGACCTTGTGATCCGCCCGTCTTGGCCTCCCAAAGTGCTGGGATTACAGGCTTGAGCCACCGCGCCCGGCCTATTCATATAATTTCACAGTGCCTGGGATAGCTCTGCTTAGCCCTTTTTTCTGAGGTGTGACATGCCATCTGTCAAAGTGAGAACGGGAACCCTCCTTTCCTTCAAGCTGTTGTCGTGCACACAGAACAAGTGAAAGATACTGGAAAGCTCTCTGTTGGATTCTAAAGTTCTTTTGACCTTAGCTTGAAAATAAAAAAGAATCAGGAAATGTTTTCTTGCTGGGTTGGAGCCAATGATTCCTGGCCAGAAATAACTGTGTAGAGTTCCTCTGGGCTGGACCCACCAGGCCAGCCCTTCAGGGGAGGTCCTGGAGTAGGGGAGCATGGTGAGTCCAGCACCTCTCATCTGAGTGCATCCACTCAGAGGACACCTAGGGGAGGCTAGCTCCTTGACCTGAATCCTGCTTAGAGGAGGGGACCCAGCTTGGGGAGAATTTCCTCTCCAAGCCCAGTGGGCAAGGCCTAGGAGCTGTAGCCTTCCTATCAGCTTATCCGAAAACTCTGATAGAAGTCAGCACATTTTTAAAAACACTTAAGTCCATTGTTTCCTTTTTGAGGGAGAAAAAAGTGCTAAAGAATGTTAAGCTCTTCTAGCAGCACTCTTACTCATAGCCAGATTGAATTTCTTTTTCCTTCATGGATTCCCTGAGGCATCATTATAATGAAAAAGTAGGCATCAGAAAAACACTTACCAGGTTGTGTCTGGAGAAAAAGTCACTTTTGGGACAACCCGTGTAAAAATCTCTACACATTTTACTCTAATTACAGTCTGCAAACCATTCTCATCTCCAGTGGATACTAGTGAACTACTGTGCCCCTGAAGGTCATGACTTTGGGCACCAGTCAGGGTTTGCCATCAAAAACAAGACTAAAATAACACTGATGGCTGCTTTCAGGAGGTCTAAGATGAGAGCTGGAATTCTCCTCCCTAGTGCCCCTACATGGATTTACTCATGGGTTTACACAGTTGACCTTCTCTGCCATTTATCCTTAGGTTTTGCCAACTTCTCCATTTTTGGCCCAGTCATTCTTTGTGTTTCTCATTCATTCCAAACTGTTCCCTTTTTCCTTTCTTCCTGTCTCAACAAGCACAGGAGATAAAGGTTAACAGGGTTTTGAGTGTGACCTGTGAGGGAAAATGCTATTGTTTAATTCCAGTTTCTTGCCATGGAGTTATTTACTTACCTTTCTATTAAATCCTCATAGCATGTTACTCCTTTTTCTTATGTTTTCATACAATGCCCTTTATTTCAACTGATTACTTGTTTTGATGTTCCTTAGCCTATCTTATTTTTGCATTTCCTAAGAGTCTTCCTGTGGTAGCACATTTCATAAGCACTATTTGATTTGTAAATTTATCTTTGTGGATCATCTTCCACTCCCAGATGATTACATGAACAGGTAGCTTGGTTATAGACTTGTTCTTTAGAATACAATGCCTTAGATAAAGATGAGAACTGGGCGGGATGCGGTGGCTCACGCCTGTAATCCCAGCACTTTGCGAGGCTGAGGTGGGCGGATCATGAGGTTAGGAGATCAAGACCATCCTGGCTAACAAGGTGAAACCCCATCTCTACTAAAAATACAAAACATTAGCCAGGTGTGGTGGCAGGCGCCTGTAGTCCCAGCCACTCGGGAGGCTGAGGCAGGAGAATGGCGTGAACCCAGGAGGTGGAGCTTGCAGTGAGCCGGGATCACACCACTGCACTCCAGCCTGGGCCACAGAGCGAGACTTCGACTCAAAAAAAAACAGAAAAAAGATGAGAACTGAACTGAGATGAAGACTCCTTTAACATAGTGCCATCTGGGAAAGGACCAGCATCTATGGGAATCAACTTTGACACATGCAATGAGGTTTTGGGGGACATCACAATGATTCATAATAAGGTCATGTAATTGCTGGACAGTGACATTTTATTTTAGAATGCTTTTAATTTTTCAATGAACTTCCTTTTAGATTTAGAGTTTGGTTTTTAGACCAACTCTGTGTGGTAGCTACAATAGGTCCAAACATTCTCATTTCCTAGATAAAGACACTGAATATAAAGATATAAGTGTATGTCCTCTATATGGGCACCTGTTATATTGTCTCACACATAGTTCAGGGTTTATTCATTTATCAGTAAACATCTATTTAGTTTCTATTGCCATACCAGGTACATTGCTAGGTGTCGGTGATAAAAAGAACAATACAGACAACAATAAAAAAATCACCTAATCTAAAGTGATCAGTCTATTAGGGAAGTCATAAGAATAATGGTATTGTAAGAATGTGTTTCAAACTGTTATTAATTTCATTGGTACTGGAATAATGTGTCTGTTTAGCAAAATCCTAAAGATTTTGTTGTCAGGTAACAACTCATAGCAAAATCCCGTATGGAAAGCTGAGAGAACAGCAGGCAGAATTATTTTATTTGCTCTGTATGACTTTCAAAGACCTATGAAACTGATTATTTAAACAAATTATAAAAGAGTATTTTCTGAAAACCTGAAATACTTGTTAGAATGAATTATTCTTTCTCTTTCTAATGGACAAAGCAGTCCCTAAACAGAAGAATGCTAGTATTCTTCTTTGCTCTACTGTCTCAGGTCCCTGAGGGAGTTCCCAGTTATACACAGCACTCCCTCCACACATGAAAGATTCATTTAGTTCTTACGTCAGAGCCCCCACTCTCCTACCTGCCATCTGGGCTGTCCTGCCTACTTACAGCCATTTTCACTCATCTCATATCTTTCTAATAGTGACTTTTTAAGTGGGGAATGGAGTCCAGGAAGAACACCATGAAGCTCAACAAGGGAGGAAGAGGATCTGGATGATATCATCATTATGTCTCAATCTCCCTCAGTCTACCATACAACTCCTGTCGAGGGTTCTAGAATATTCTGTCACTTCAGCTTGTTAGCCCATGTGATACAGAGATGTCGCTCACTGTCCAAATGGTCACCCATAATGGAAAACTGAGCCATAAAGAAGGGACATTGCCCACAGGGATAAAGAGGGTACATGCAGGAAAAATCGTCCTTATTTTCACCATATTCCATGTTGCTCCATTTTGTTGGATTGGTTATTTTTCTTTTTATCTGTGCTCCAAAAATTATCAGGCCTCTCATCGACCCAAAGTGACCTAGATTTGTTCTTATTTCTTTGACTGAGTGTCTCACAAAGTGATCTGACCTTTTACAAAACCTTTTGTCACTTGTTTGAGAAAAATCAAGAGAGCTAGCTCCATCTCCTGATAAAATGCCATGCTACAATTATTTCATTGCCTGGGAAAGTGATTGAATCCCATAATAGAAGAAATAGCATCCACTTTTTAAAGAACTGGGCTGATGTTTTGAAAAGGTCAGTTCTGTTCTGTGGAAAACTGCAAAAAATATCCAAATTCACATCTCACTTCACCTAGAGTCAGAACGTCTCTGCCATAAAAACCCAGACTGCAGAGCATCCAAGTGAAAGTGGGCTCAGGACCAGGAAAAATGTTACAGCTCTGCCATGAAGACACGGTGAACACGATTCCTATGAGTCATTAAACCAAATGAATAATCATAATAGAAACTTCTGTAGCTGTTCTCTAGTAGAACTTTTTTTGTTTTTCAGTCCACTTCTATACACGTTTCTGACTTCTTTTCACATTTATTGTTTGAGGTAGGTAGAATAGATACGGGGATAGTAAACTGCCAGGCAAGGAAAGGCAAGGAAACTGAACTGATTTGCATAAAATTCGATGTTTGGCTCATAGCAGGACCAGGACCACTACTTTCTTTCCATGCAGTGTGTGTGTGTGTGTGTGTGTGTGTGTGTGTGTGTGTGTGTTTTCCACTTAGACCAGTTGGAGCCGGGAAGCTGACATACGCCAAACTGCTGTCCCTTTTGGTAACTATACGAAGTTGTCTTTGCTTTGTGTTCCAGAATCATTAACAAACATTTCTATGCTTTTCTACTTGAAACTATAATTGCCAGCAAATAATTCAAAATATATCAAAAATTAAGATAAATATACTGGTTTTTGATATTTAATACTTACCGTTTCCAATTATACAATTAATGCATCAGGAGAAAGAATTGCCATGTCTGAATTCCTGAAGTCATATGATACACTTAGACATCACAGTGACCTTCCACTATTGGAATGTATGACTGGTCCATAAATTTAATTTTGAAGGAACTAAACATAGGAAAATATGTTGCTTTGTAAATGCATTCTCTCACTGTTAAAATGCATCAAATAGCTTTTCTGTCATTCAGGTTTGTATGTGACTTCCAATTTTTAAATTTTATTGGGATAATAATGAATTTATAATATTTTATTCCTGATTGCAGAGGAAGCTTAGAAAGGATGGCATGTCTTTACTGATTGATTAAGACTGGTTTACAGAAATCGAATATGTACCAAAATGATGAAATTTTCTTTGCCTAAAAAGTCATCACTTTTAAAGCAAATATCCAGCCTCTCTTTCCTCTCTCTAATTGGTAGCCGCTACCCCCTCCCCCATATCTTATTTTTCTTGGTAATAGAAAAAAAGTGGAACCATGAAAGAGCATTTTAAACTATATAACTGGCAGTACTCCTGTGCACTTTGCGCACTTGGGCTGCCTTCTGACCCTCCACAGCGGAAAAATTATTTCTCCCTCATACTCTATGCCTCAGCAAAGCTCCATTCTCTCTGACTTGCCGGTTCTGGCACTGTCCAAACACATTAGACTTGGTTGTCTGACACTCTAGCTTGAAATAGAAACTCTCATAGAGGATGATTTTTCACTTCTGGTACCTGCCGGTAGGCATTTCTTACCATGCCTGCATAGAAGAACTGCTCAAAGGAAAGGATATGTGTGCTGTGCCTATGTTGTGTTTTCTCTCCTTAATGGCATGGATGAAAAGAAGAGGATTTGCAGTGTATTAGCACTGTTGGCGTCCAGATGGCTGCTATAAAAATAAAGACATGGCTGAGAATCAACAGAAAACTTCCATCCCATCAAGACGTCAACACTACCAGCCCTGTCTGTGCTACTGAGTGCTTACTGCAGCCACACCTACTAATGGACAAAGAGAAGTTGTGAGTGGGATTTCTGAGTAGTCAGCTAGTTGATGATGGATTTAATGAGTCAGTGCAAACAAATCACTTTGGATTTTAATATGTACTGCTTTCAGCTTACATATCCTTGAGACATTGTTAGTCTCTGCCTGCTAAGAGATTCTAGTGGCCACAAAATCCATCTTTTTTTCATATTTTCACTGCTGGAGTTGATTCTCCACTCTCAGTTCCATTAACACTCGTCCTTTTGTTTGAAATAATTCCCTGCCTTTTTGCTTCTTGCCTACCTTGTTCCATGTTAGGGCCTTCAGGAGTTAGAAATCTGTGTGATATAGGGGAGCGAGAGCCTCTGTATTCTGCACGTTTTCACGATTGCCCTAGTGTGAAAGCTTCATTGGCTAACGTGTATGGTTTGCTTTGAATGTAAATTTCATAAACTTATGTGTATACATTGTTTGAGATACATTAAAATATGTTCGTATCAAAGTATTTAATTTGATGCTAAAATGCTTTTGGAGGAAGACAGGAAAAGTATTGTTTCCATTTAAAGACAAGAAGACTAAGGCTTAGAGAATTCATGATCTTGTCTTGAATTTTGGACTCCAAGTTCTAAGTCTATGTTTTCACATACTCACATTATTTTACTATATGTTTGTGCAATCCTGAAAAACCTACTGTTTGACTTTTTCTTCCCAAAAGCGAGGGTGACTGGATGAAGCTGGGCCATAGGATGAAGGAAGGTGGTCCATAGCATCCATAGCATAAGGAACAGGAAGTGGAGGCATCTAATATCAAATGTCTCTTAGTTACTACCAGGGAAACAATAAAATTACAAAACAGTTATCTTCACGGAGGGTATAATAAAAGGTTATATTGCCACATTGTGCTTCACAGTGGGTAAGAGGGAGAATGCATCTAATATTTCTTGAGTTTCTCCCAGGTGTCATGTTAGACTGTGTTACATCATTACATTTACTTCTCACCAGAACGTTGTGAGTAGATTACTAGCCTCATTTTTAACAGTATTACATGCTGGTGCTCTATGAGTTTAACTAGCATGTGAAGGTTACACAAATAGTTAAGTGCCAGAGCCTTGATTTGAATATTTTATGTATTTATTTATTTATTTATTTTTATTTTTATTTTTGAGACTGAGTCTCACTCTGTCACCCAGACTGGAGTTTAGTAGCGCGATCTTGGCTCACTGCAACCTCCGCCTCCCTGGTTCAAGCGATTCTCCTGCCTTAGCCTCCTGAGTAGCTGGGATTACAGGCGTGCGTATTTAATTTTTAAAAATTTGTTAATCGATATATGATAGTTGTAAATATCTCAGGTATCGGTGACATTTGGATACATGCATACAATAGACAATGATCAAATCAGGGTAATTGGGATATTCATTACCTCAAACACTTAACTTTCCTATTGTCGGAACACAAGTCTTTTGACTGCAAAGTCAATAGATGAGAGAGACCCAGCTGCAAGAAACAGATCATAGTAGAGCAACAGAAACAGGCAGACACCAGAGCGACCAGAAAAAAAATACGGGTGACAATGAGGTCTGCACCTAATGAAGGCCAATGAGGTCGCTGGTGGCATGTTCCTTTCCTTGGGTCTGTACCTCTTTGTCCTCAGCATGCATTTGTCACATATCTATATTTTATTTACTTACAGTTAGGGAATATCTTAAAATATTTTGATCCCTCCCAATATTTGACTATGGAAGAAATAGTTTAACCATATCTTTGTTTCTTTGCCTATTTAATTCTCTATTTCAACACTTTCTTTTCACTATATACTGGGAGAAAAGTAAACATTGAAAGTATTTATTAATATAGAGAGGCATTTTTCTTTTTTGAGATAGAGTCTCACTTTGTTGCCCAGGCTGGAGTACAGGGGAGCGATTTTGGCCCACTGCAGCAACCTCTGTCTCCCAGGTTCAAGCAATTCTCCTGCCTCAGCCTCCTGAGTAGCTGGGATTATAGGTGTGTACCACCACACCCTGCTAATTTTTGTATTTTTAGTAGAGATGGGGTTTCATCATGTTGGCCAGGCTGGTCTTGAACTCCTGACCTCAGGTGATCCGTGTGGGGCTACAGGTGTGAGCTATCGCACCCAGCCTAGAGATGCATTTGAAAGCAATAATATTTGCAGCACAATCTGAATTATATAATGAAGTTAAAGGAGAAAGGAGGCATTTTGATAGCATGAACTAAAAATTGAAGGAAAACTTGATGAAATACTCCGTGTTGGAAGGAAGATTACATAGAAGATGTGGGAGAGACCCTGGCATCTCTGATTTTCATGAGATCAATGAAGTATTTCATTAAGCTATCTCATGAAAAAAAAAGAAAAAAGCTCTCGATTATACTAAAATCTTTCTTGTTTAGGAATGTTGTTACAACAACTTTTAGACTAAAATATTTTCCAACAATTTCTTCTGTGATATTCCAATAGCTTCTCACATAAATCATGAGCTCTATACCCACCCAGAAATAATAGCAGAAAGAGGAACAAAAGTTCATATCACTAAGAGAAAAATAAATGGAATCTGTTTTTCCATGAAAAATCTCCAGCCAATTTATATCTCTGTGGAAAATATTTATCTGAAGTAAACAGTCTCTAATATTTCCTTAAACATATTTTGTAACCTCAATTGTAATATAAAGTATTTGAATCTCAAAGTGCCAATGATTGATTAATTGTCTAAATATTTATTCTGTGCAATACACTCACAGAATTATTTTACTAAATTGGGAATCTTAACAATGATTCATTGTAGGACTTTCAGAAATTGCTCAGGATTATATCTGTGGAACCCACATTCAGCCCTCAGCACTCTGCTGCCATCGGACTCAACCATCACCTTCAAATAATCGGTCACAGACAAGCTTTTGAAGAATATATTGCCTTGAGTATATATGGGCTTCCAACAATTTACGTTCTAAGGCATCAATCTGAAGTTGAATTTCTTAGTATAAAAATCACTGCATTCTGAAGCATTCTATGCTTTCAAGATGAAAGGTGCTTCAGGATGCTTTAAATTCTTTGATAAAACTAGCAATTAACATTTATTGTTCCTGTGCCCAGCACCATGCTAAATTATTCATATGCACATTTTTATTTAATCCTCGTTGCAACCCTGTATGGTAGAGATCATCATTATTCCTCCTCTACCTATGAGGATACTTGATCTTAAAGGAGTTTAACAAAGTTACCTAAGGTACAAGGTAGAACCAGGATTTCAGCAAATGCTATTCTGACCACAGAGACCAAGTTCTTGTACATTTCAGTATACCCTCAGAAGAAAAAAAATATACTGTAGTTTTTGGATAAGGGCCAGGTTCAGAAAACATGAAGGCACTCATATGGAATACCATCTCTGACTGCCTGCTCTATTAAATTGGCCCCACTCTGTGATGTACACAGTGTCTCTGGTGGGGTTTCCCTAGAAGCACAACCTAAGATGGGTTTTTGGATGCTCGTAGGTTCTACGGGAAGTGATACCCTGAACTGGAAACAGAGTGAGGAAGTAGATGAGAGAAGAAGGAAGGATTTGGAAGGGGCTAGTACTGAGGACAACTGGGATTATATCCTGCTGAGATCTTTAAGAAAAGTAGAACAGTTCTTCCTCCCAGGAAGCCAAAACTGGGGGATATTTAAACACTGACTCTTGATGCTCATTGGTTGAGGTCGGCTTCCTGGAAAGTTAACTTCCTGACCTTTCTGGAGTGCACACTCCTGCCCTAATAGGTTCTGGGAGGCTAAGAAATCCTTCAGTGGCTCACACCTGTAATCCCATCCCCTTGGGAGGCCAAGGAGGGTGGATCACCTAAGGTCAGGAGTTTGAGACCAGCTTGGCCAAGATGGTGAAACCCTGTCTATACTAAAAATACAAAATCTAGCTGGGTGTGGTGGTGCCAGCCTGCAGTCCCAGCTACTTGGGAGGCTGAGGCAGGAGAATTGCTTGAATTCGGAAGGTGGAGGTTTCAGTGAGTTGAGATTGCACTACTGTACTCCAGCCTAGGCAACAGAGTGAGACTCAGTCTTGAGAGGAAGTAAGGAAGGAAGGAAGGAAGGAAGGAGAAAGAAAGAGAGAGAGAAAGTGAGAGAGGAAGGAAGGAAGGAAGTAAAAAGAAAGAAATACAGAAAGAAAAAGAAAGAAAGA
>NW_012117488.1:13143660-13148526 GCF_000951035.1 Colobus angolensis palliatus | reverse complement strand
GACAAGGCCAATGATCTATCTACTACAGATAATCAATTTAACTTATATAATTTTCTAATCATTACAGAGGGAAATTTGCATACTCCAAGTGGATTTCAGATAACCAAAAATCCATAGAACTATGCCAAATTTTTTTTCTTTTATATTTTTCTCCATGAAGTTGTTTTTCCGTGGATTATAAAACCTTTGGAGTAGGGGCTTGGAATTATTTTTCTTTACGTCCATGTAAGTAGACTATAATAGAAACTTTGTAAATGTGTGTTAATTTCAATTAAATGTATTGAGTAGATATTTGTTAAATACCCACTGTGTGCATGACACTGGTTGCATTATGGGGTACACACAATATTTCTTCACAATTCCTGCATGTGCAGTATGTCTACTTAAATTGAAAAGCCAAGAGAGGCATATTATAAACTAAGTACAACCAGTGATCCTAGGTATAAGTAACAAGCCAGCCAACTCCACTGCAAATGCACAGAAGGATTGGTGATGTTAGAAAAGATACCACAGAAAAACAGGGCTTTCTGAAAAACTGGTGGAGTTTATGCGGATGGAAAGAGCAGAGGACCGCCTTCTGCCTAGGAAGTGGCGTGCTGGCCCTTGACAACACTATATGATACAACCTTAAAGGACACAGATCAAGCTGTGGCTGCTGATAGCTGATCAGTTCTCTAGGCTAGCTACCGAAGAGTCTTTAAAAAGTTTTTAATATAGTGGTGCTATCATGAAACCATTATTTTAAGAAGATAATCTAGCAGAAATATTCAAGGTAGTTTAGAGGAGTAAAATATTCATGTTGAAAGTCTGTGCAAAGGGCTGGGCTGTTCCAAGCAATGGAAGTAATTAGGAAAGAACACTGGTGAAATCGTTTTCCTTTTGGTGATATAAAGTGTGAGAAGTGGCCAGGCGTGCTAGCTCATGCCTGTAATCTCAGGACTTTGGGAGGCTGGGGCAGGTGGATTACCTGAGGTCTCGACCAGCCTGACCAATATGGTGAAACCCTATCTCTACTAAAAATACAAAAATTAGCCAGGCATGGTGGCTGGTGCCTGTAGTCCCAGCTACTTGGGAGGCTGAGGCAGGAGAATTGCTTGAATCTGGGATAGGGAGGTTATAGTGAGTTGAGATTGTGCCACTGTGCTCCAGCCTGGGCAACAGAGCAAGACTCTGTCTCAGAAAAAAAAAAAAAAAAAAAAATGTGAGAAGTACTTGTCTCTGCTAAGAAATGGGACTAAGTCATGATGCTAAGGCATGTGGAGTTTAGAATGGTGATGGACCATCCAGAGAGCAAAAAGATTAGTGAGTGACTGGTAGAAAGGAAATATGAATTGCAGATATAGGGTTATGTGTCAAGTAAGTGGAAATGAGTCATGAAGTCAAAAACCACTCACCTGTACTTAACACTAAGAATATGAAAAGGAATGAGGTAGGAGCAGACAGTTGGGTTCTAAATCTTTAGGAACTACTTATAGTTTATAAATTGGAAGCATGAGAGAAAAAATCCAGAAAAAGAAAGAAAAAAGGAAAAATAACAGGCAGGAGAATCTGGACTATAAAGTGCTTCAGTTATCAAATGAGATCAGTTTCAAGAAATGAAATATAAGGTGGCTTCCAGTAGTTATTACTACAAAAGTTCTGCTTTCTATGATTTTTAAATCATCAATAAAATATTTTAAATTGAGAGGAAGTAAGGATAAAGATTCAAAGTTCTATTTTCAGGTTTGATATCAATCCACACTTTTAACACAGTAAGTTGTATTTTCGGTAATACATCACCTCCTCATATTCTGTATGTTTATATTTGGCAAACTTATTAGGTTACAGTTGACTTCTAGTCCCACGCTGCTTCTGTTGGGAAATACAAAGCCTTCTAAGGGGAAATCTTGTATCTCCTTTGAATCCTATATTAGCTATATCTGCTGCAACTTCAGTCTGCACTGCAATTGCATTGAGTTAAAATGATCTCTTGACAAGACTTTTGTTTACTTAGACACTAAAGTGAACTAGGAGACAGCTTGTAATAGAATGCTATTACTTTTTTTATAGCATTCTACTACCAAAATACTATAAAAGTGAGGAATTTAGTTGATATTTTTTGGGGGGTGCAGATTCCAAGAAGGATTAAAAGCCATGTAGAGTGTCTCTCACACTCCCAATTAAAGCAGGAGTGTTATTTGGAAGTGTTTTCCATTTAGGGAAAACCAAAAATCCTCTAAATTGAGTCAGTGTGTTTAGAACTTAGTTAAGCTTGAAGTTATGATTCTACTATAATCATGTATCCTTTCTCTCTTTAGGATAATGAAGAAAAGTAACAGAAAAATAACATTTTTTTTTCTTAGAGACTTGATAGAGATTTGTTTTAGGATTTTTAAGATTTTTGGTCAATTTGTTGGTGCAACATATGAAGAAAAGTGTTCAGGCTGAAAATATTCTGAAATCAAGTTATTCCTGCAGAGCTTAGTGGATACAAATCAAATGTTGACTAAAAGGCGTTTGGATCATTGAGAAACAAAAGGAGAATTGAAACAATACGTATATAGTAGTCATTGACGAGGAGACATGTCTTTCTTATTCTCCTTTTTTGAGACGAAGTTTAGCTCTTGTTGCCCAGGCTGGAGTACAGGGGAGCGATTTTGGCCCACTGCAGCAACCTCTGTCTCCCAGGTTCAAGCAATTCTCCTGCCTCAGCCTCCTGAGTAGCTGGGATTATAGGTGTGTACCACCACACCCTGCTAATTTTTGTATTTTTAGTAGAGATGGGATTTCATCATGTTGGCCAGGCTGGTCTTGAACTCCTGACCTCAGGTGATCCGTGTGGGGCTACAGGTGTGAGCTATCGCACCCAGCCTAGAGATGCATTTGAAAGCAATAATATTTGCAGCACAATCTGAATTATATAATGAAGTTAAAGGAGAAAGGAGGCATTTTGATAGCATGAACTAAAAATTGAAGGAAAACTTGATGAAATACTCCGTGTTGGAAGGAAGATTACATAGAAGATGTGGGAGAGACCCTGGCATCTCTGATTTTCATGAGATCAATGAAGTATTTCATTAAGCTATCTCATGAAAAAAAAAGAAAAAAGCTCTCGATTATACTAAAATCTTTCTTGTTTAGGAATGTTGTTACAACAACTTTTAGACTAAAATATTTTCCAACAATTTCTTCTGTGATATTCCAATAGCTTCTCACATAAATCATGAGCTCTATACCCACCCAGAAATAATAGCAGAAAGAGGAACAAAAGTTCATATCACTAAGAGAAAAATAAATGGAATCTGTTTTTCCATGAAAAATCTCCAGCCAATTTATATCTCTGTGGAAAATATTTATCTGAAGTAAACAGTCTCTAATATTTCCTTAAACATATTTTGTAACCTCAATTGTAATATAAAGTATTTGAATCTCAAAGTGCCAATGATTGATTAATTGTCTAAATATTTATTCTGTGCAATACACTCACAGAATTATTTTACTAAATTGGGAATCTTAACAATGATTCATTGTAGGACTTTCAGAAATTGCTCAGGATTATATCTGTGGAACCCACATTCAGCCCTCAGCACTCTGCTGCCATCGGACTCAACCATCACCTTCAAATAATCGGTCACAGACAAGCTTTTGAAGAATATATTGCCTTGAGTATATATGGGCTTCCAACAATTTACGTTCTAAGGCATCAATCTGAAGTTGAATTTCTTAGTATAAAAATCACTGCATTCTGAAGCATTCTATGCTTTCAAGATGAAAGGTGCTTCAGGATGCTTTAAATTCTTTGATAAAACTAGCAATTAACATTTATTGTTCCTGTGCCCAGCACCATGCTAAATTATTCATATGCACATTTTTATTTAATCCTCGTTGCAACCCTGTATGGTAGAGATCATCATTATTCCTCCTCTACCTATGAGGATACTTGATCTTAAAGGAGTTTAACAAAGTTACCTAAGGTACAAGGTAGAACCAGGATTTCAGCAAATGCTATTCTGACCACAGAGACCAAGTTCTTGTACATTTCAGTATACCCTCAGAAGAAAAAAAATATACTGTAGTTTTTGGATAAGGGCCAGGTTCAGAAAACATGAAGGCACTCATATGGAATACCATCTCTGACTGCCTGCTCTATTAAATTGGCCCCACTCTGTGATGTACACAGTGTCTCTGGTGGGGTTTCCCTAGAAGCACAACCTAAGATGGGTTTTTGGATGCTCGTAGGTTCTACGGGAAGTGATACCCTGAACTGGAAACAGAGTGAGGAAGTAGATGAGAGAAGAAGGAAGGATTTGGAAGGGGCTAGTACTGAGGACAACTGGGATTATATCCTGCTGAGATCTTTAAGAAAAGTAGAACAGTTCTTCCTCCCAGGAAGCCAAAACTGGGGGATATTTAAACACTGACTCTTGATGCTCATTGGTTGAGGTCGGCTTCCTGGAAAGTTAACTTCCTGACCTTTCTGGAGTGCACACTCCTGCCCTAATAGGTTCTGGGAGGCTAAGAAATCCTTCAGTGGCTCACACCTGTAATCCCATCCCCTTGGGAGGCCAAGGAGGGTGGATCACCTAAGGTCAGGAGTTTGAGACCAGCTTGGCCAAGATGGTGAAACCCTGTCTATACTAAAAATACAAAATCTAGCTGGGTGTGGTGGTGCCAGCCTGCAGTCCCAGCTACTTGGGAGGCTGAGGCAGGAGAATTGCTTGAATTCGGAAGGTGGAGGTTTCAGTGAGTTGAGATTGCACTACTGTACTCCAGCCTAGGCAACAGAGTGAGACTCAGTCTTGAGAGGAAGTAAGGAAGGAAGGAAGGAAGGAAGGAGAAAGAAAGAGAGAGAGAAAGTGAGAGAGGAAGGAAGGAAGGAAGTAAAAA
>NW_012117488.1:13062256-13139445 GCF_000951035.1 Colobus angolensis palliatus | reverse complement strand
GTTATTCCTGCAGAGCTTAGTGGATACAAATCAAATGTTGACTAAAAGGCGTTTGGATCATTGAGAAACAAAAGGAGAATTGAAACAATACGTATGTAGTAGTCATTGACGAGGAGACATGTCTTTCTTATTCTCCTTTTTTGAGACGAAGTTTAGCTCTTGTTGCCCAGGCTGGAGTGCAATGGCGCGATCTCAGCTCACTGCAGCCTCAGTCTCCCAGGTTCAAGCGGTGGTTCTCTTGCCTTAGCCTCCCGAGTAGCTGGGATTATAGGTGCATGCCACCACACCCACCTAATTTTTAAAAATTTTTAATAGAGATGAGGTTTCACCATGTTGGCCAGGCTGGTCTTGAACTCCTGACCTCAGGTGATCCGCCTGCCTTGGCCTCCCAAAGTGCTGGGATTACAGGCATGAGCTACCATGCTGGGCCTGAGATATAGCTTAATGCATAAATTCCGTATGGGCAAATAAACCCATCACCTTGCCCCTGATATATCTGCTTCTTCATTCATCTAAGCATCTATGCCAACTTCACTCTTTGTCCTGATGCCCTTCACTACCCATGAGTCAATCTTTGCTGGATGTGTCAATCTACCCCCTCCTTGCTGTGCCTTCAATATAGACATTTGCTCCTGTTGCTCTGTCAGAATAAACTTATGAAGGCCAATCCTGGTGGCACCCTAATAGATAAATATGTGTAGTTAAGCAACAAGACCAGAGAAAATTCTTGAGTGGCAAAATTTGATTATTCTGTAAAATCTGCTAAGAGGTAGAGAGAGTATCCCTTCCACCTCATCCTGCATAAAATACTCTTTCATTTAAACCTAGCTTAGATCTCTCTTCTGTGGATTTTCTGGGCCCCTTGAGTCCAAAGTGATGTTTTTCTATTCTGTGATTCCTGACAATTTGTTTGCACCACAACTGAAGCACCTAGTATGTTTGCCTTGATTGGCACACTTATAATACTCATGAGATAATAAGCTCTGAGGAAAGATCTAGTCCTTTTGATACTTTTTCCCTTCCATGTGTAATGTTATTTTTATAATCTATTAAGCACTCAATGTATTTTGATTAAATGGAATTGAAGCAACTTCTCTATACGCTATCTTTTCATCTGTGAACTATGGTGGGTTCTATGTTTAAAGTCCCTCTTATCCACAGGATTCTAGAATTCTATGATATGAATCTTCATTATTAGTAGTAAGATTGTAAGTATATTTCTTTTCTTTTCTTTCTTTTTTATTTTATTTTTTTTTGAGACGGAGCCTTGCTCTGTCGGCTAGGCTGGAGTGCAGTGGCACAACCTCAGCTCACTGCAACCTCCACCTCCTGGGTTCTACTTCTTTTAGAAGTAGACATGGTCCAGTTAGAAATATACTTACAGGTGGCTGGACATGGTGCCTCACGCCTATAATCCCAGCACTTTGGGAGGCCGAGACGGGCGGATCATGAGGTCAGGAGTTCGAGACCAGCTTGACCAACATGTTGAAACCCTGTCTCTACTAAAAATACAAAAATTATCTGGGCTTGGTGGCACGCACTTGTAATCCCGGCTACTCAGGAGGCTGAGGCAGGAGAATCACTTGAACCTGGGAGATGGAGATTGCAGTCAGCTGAGATCACGCCACTGCACACTCCAGCCTGGGCAACAAGAGCAAAACTCCATCAAAAAAAAAAAGGAATGAGTAGGTCCATTCTGCCATGTCTGGGTCATTTGTGAATTTACTGGCTAACCTCCTTCATTCCTCTGTCTCCTCCATTCTCTCAGCTCCTTTGTCTTTCCACCACATTGTCCCTCCAGCTTTGTATCGGCTTTCAGTTTCAGGTCACACTCTCCTCCTTCTTCCTAAGTCAAGGGTTCATGGATGTATCAAAGCCTTACTCGCTTGGCATCATCCTGGTATCACCTTCCTTTGCTCTGTCCCTTTCTTCCTGCTTCCTCCTGGCCCCCTTGTAACCTATAAATTCACTGACCTCACAGAAACCTGCATGATGACAAACCCCATTCTATGCTCACCAAGTTTTTACCTGATATTCTCTAGTATAAAAGTAGAGTAATTGTTAATATTTCTGTAAATAGTTGGGGAGTGCAGGCTTGTGGACTTGACGGGGGCCTTTTCAACCTCGGGAAATTCAACATCTGCTTTTCATTGGGTCCACGTTTTCCAAGGATGAGGTGTTGTGCTAGGCTCCATGAGTAATGGAGATAAAACCCACCTGGATCTTATCCTGAAGAAACTTACAATTGAGGAAAACGGTACATAAAGAGAGACAACATTTAACTAAAAATAGCCAGCTAGTAGGCATCTGAAAAAGTGATAAAGGTCAAACAAAAAGAAACAGAGATAGGAAAGTTGTTAAGTGCTTTTAGCTTATGTGTGAAACACATCAGTTAAATGTTCTCACCTTCATCTTTTAGTACTTTGAAGAAAGGCTTACATTCAGTTAGCTGCTCATGCAATAACCCTCTAAGAGCAGTGAAGTGTACAGGTTTTGAAGGCAAAGGCTGTACCCTTGTAGAAGGGTTTGTTGTTTGTTTGTTTGTTTGTTTTTTTACGGAATTTCTCTCTTGTTGCCCCGGCTGTAGTGCAGTGGTGGTGCGATCTTGGCCCACTGCAACCTCTACCGCCCAGGTTCAAGTGATTCTCCTGCCTCAGCCTCCCGAGTAGCTGGGATCTCAGGCTGGCACCACGAAACCTGGCTAATTTTTTTTTCTTTCTTTTTTTTTTTTCGGGGCAGAGTTTCACTCTTGTTGCCCAAGCTGGAGTGCAATGGCACACTCTGAGCTCACTGCAATCTCCGCCTCCCAGGTTCAAGTGATTCTCCTGCCTCAGCCTCCCAAGTAGCTGGGATTATAGGCACGTACCACCATGCCTGGCTAATTTTTGTATTTTTAGTAGAGACGGGTTTTTACCATGTTGGCCAGGCTGGTCTCGAACTCCTGACTTCAGGTAATTCACCCACCTTGGCCTCCCAAAGTGCTGGGATTACAGGAGTGAGCCAACATACCTGGCTGTAGACGGGTCTTCTAATAATTTTTGTTATAGATTCAATAATAATTTAGAACATCACTTAAAAATTAAAATTTCAAGCAGCCAACAAACATGAAATAATGCTCAACATCATGAATCATCAGAGAAATGCAAATTAAAACCACAATGAGATACCATCTTACACCAGTCAGAATGACTATTATTAAAAAGTTAAAAAGAAAACAACAACAGATGCTGGAGAGGATGTGGAGAAAAGGGAACGCTTACATGCTGCTGGTGGGAATGTAAATTTATACAGCCTCCATGGAGAACAGTATGGGAGATTTCTCAAAGAGCAAAATATAGAACTACCATTTGATCCAGCAATCCCACTAGTGGGTGTCCACCCAAAAGAAAATAAATAGTCAGAACAAAAAGATACCTGCACTCATGTGTTTCTCACAGCACTATTCACAATAGCAAAGTTATGAAATCAACTTCAGTGTCCATGAATGGATAATATTGGATAAAGAAAACATGATATCCATATCTGCAGACATACACCTCATATGTACCAGGAATACTAGTTAGCCATAAAATCTTATTTTTCCTTAATGTGTGCAAGACTCATTTCCATTGTCTACCCACAATTCTCTATGAAACAGTTAAGGGGTGATTGTTTCTGTCAGTGCCATAAGACGGTGGGCAGGCAGCATCTGGCTCACACTGGCTCAGGAGAGCAGGCTGTTAAATATTCAGGAATATTGCCACTTCATTGTTTAAACTGGTCATAAATAGCTCGAAACAGGCCATAATGGGAGAGTGTACACTCTGGAAATCGATTATGCTCTTCCCCCCGTAGAGCCTATTTCCTGGAGCACCATCTAATGGGGATGTCCTGGGGGAGAAGCTAAACATGCGCTTGGCCTGAAACTTGGAAAGGATGAAGCAAAAGATGATGTCACAGTTGCAAGGGCTGTGGGACCAAATGCTGCCCCATGCCACCCAGGGGAGCCCCCCAGGGGAGCCAGCAGATGACCCACAGCATCACTTCATGTCTTGCCACAATCTCCTAGCATAAAACCAGTCATCCTGAGTCTTTAAGAAAACCTGCTCTTTTCTGTTTCTTGGCTTGTACTATTTCTTTTATTTTAAAGCACACTTTATCCTCCCAACCCTCACCCCCATTCCCAGAAACACACGATCACACACATACACACAAGTCTGTGCACACACTCTGAAGAATCATATGGCCTTTAAATATTGAGTCTCAATTCAGGAAACATTAGGAGGCATTGGAGTTCATTGAGTATTAGCCATATCACACCCACCTTTGACTAGAGAAGCTTTATTAGTAGCTACTGAGGATCCAATAGGAATGTCTCCCACCATCCCTGGTTGCTCTCTCTGCCCTGTAGTGACTTCAACACAAGGGAAGAAGGAAGATGGGTGAGGATACGGGATTGAGCAAATTGCTGAAGAGATTAGAAAAGAACATTCACTTTGTTTTCTTTAACACAGAGAGACCTTTTAATATCAGGCCTTATTCCCTGGGGTCAGAGTGAATTTTATAAAAAATTACCCTTTACACCAAAGTTGTGAATTTGCCGGAATGGTTTGCCATATTTCCTTAAAGGAACACAGGAGATTTGTAGCAGAATTAAGATCAAGAAGTTCTGAGTCTCTAATCTTTCCTTAAAACATCTCACCGAAATAGAACTTTATGCCTAACATTTGTGGATTCACTGAAGCATATGTAAGGGAGAGGCTGGACGCGGTGACTCACACCTGTAATCCCAGCACTTTGGGAGGCCGAGGTGGGCAGATCACGAGGTCAGGAGATTGAGACCATCCTAGCTAACATGGTGAAACCCCATCTCTACTAAAAATACAAAAAATTAGCTGGGCTGGTGGTAGGCGCCTGTAGTCCCAGCTACTCAGGCGGCTGAGGCAAGAGAATGGTGTGAACTCGGGAGGCGGAGCTTGCAGTGAGCCAAGATTGCACCACTGCACTCCAGCCTGGGCGACAGTGTGAGAGACTCCATCTAAAAAAAAGAAAAAAAAAAAAAAAGAATTATGGGGAGAAGTAGTGCCTGAAATCTGCTGCCCTGGATGATTTCACTGCTGTGATCCTTGTGCCCTGCCTTGAAAAGTACTATTCTCAGTTATTTATCAGAATAATTTAATACCAGATAAGCTAGTTTTAAGTGATTTTGGCAGCAATGAACATAAGGCAATGTATCTCTGATGATGGAATTTCAGGCACTGCTATGAACTAGAGAGGACACATTTATTGACTTCAGGGAATTTTCTGTCACTGTAAAACTACACAGCTGGATAGATGGTCATGTAATCTTCCTATATCCCATCTGTATAAGTAAAAGTAAATGACTTATGTGCGTTGCAAGGTTACATAATGACTGATAAAAAGAAACTATTTGGAGAAAATCAGGAGGGGAGAAACTTTAAAGGATAAACTATCCACTAACACTAGGATAATCACTGAAACACCTCATGCTAAGCAAAGTAATGACTGCTTAAAATCATATGTTAAATTATTCACAAATCATCCAAGAAATAATTACTCCATAGGGAGTTTCTGACACCAAAGAAATAAGGATATAATCTATTGAGTAATCCTCAGTAACGCACTCCAAAATTGCCTTTTCTGGTGTAGTGTGGTTCTTTTTTTATCCAACCAGTATCACAAATCTGGGCACTACAGTATGTCCTCAGCTTGTGAGTTTGTTTCTGAAAGCCCATTTATAAAATTAGATGTTTTGAACTTCTAATCAATTTTCCAATAGAAAAAAAATGTTAAATGGTAGTGAAGTCCTCAGATGGACTCATTAAAAAATAATTAACTCATAAAATATCTGATAGAAAGAACAAAATAACAGCACTGGAGAATACTATTAACATCTGGGTGAGTGATCTTAATGTTTTTCTGTGCTACCTTGGGGATCTAGTGAGTTCTGGTCCTTTTATATTTTGACCTAGGAATGAATAAGCCTGAGAAAGATAAATTGCTTACAGTTGCAAAAACTGCGACCTGACACCATATAGTAGATCTGTCTCTGTAGGCAGAGAAGGATCTTCCTGCCACAGCTTTCAGGCAAAGCTCACGTATCCAATACTTTTCATCTTTCTTATCCTTAACTACCAGTGGAAAAGTAAACTCCAGGAATACATTCTCCTCCACTTTCCTATTCTAACTTTGCCATAGTATTTCCCCAAAACCTCATTCTTCCTCTGCAAACCTTCAGACCAAACCTTTGCCTGCCTGCCCTTCCCACTCTAATCACATTGCTGTACTCGCTGTCACTTTTCCTTACATCTTCCATCTCTTTCCTAGTCCTGGCTGAAACCTCACTGTTTCAGGGAAGCACATTCTTTCCTGCAGCCCCTTCCCATGTAGATTACTTACTATTCTATCTTCCACATAATAGAAGCCCAAGAATCAAATGCAAAGAGGTCAGCTTTCTTGCTTATATTTACTGCTGCTCAGTGGTTTACCAGGAAGCTTGGACAAAATACAAAGAAATAACAAGAACGAATTAAGCAATTCTTCAGAGTTTCTGTCTGGCATAACATAATCTTCTTGTCATCTCCTTGCTTCCTGGTATTCCTCCTTTTATGTATCAATTCATTTGACTCCTGGCTCAAGGAAGGTTCTCTCCAGCCGTGGTGTCACTCCCAGGGCAATTTCTGTCCAATTTCCCTGTCAGTAACCCTTAAACACATCCATATGAATGACTTTTCCTAGCACTCCAGTGTAACAATCCATTCGAAGGACTTCACTGCAATCTGTAATTTCTCCAGCACTGATATCTCCAACTTTCTTCCTCAACATGTTGCCCTGCCTACAGCTCATTCACTTCCTTATTCCTTAAAAGCCACTATGCATTTGCTTCAAAATCTGCTAAGACCCAATACACAGAAAGTAAATAGAGTTCCCAGACAACCACCTTGTCTGTCCAAACTGTCAGGCTCATTCTGTCTTTGCTCAGTTCTTGCTAACCTAGCCCTTAGGGTCCATTACTTACTCACTTTATCCTGATTGACCTGATATTCTGAAGTTTTCTGTTCAATATTTCTTACAAAATATAACCCAGTATGAGTCTAGCATTCTTCCTTCTGCTCCTGCACCAAGGCTGCTATGCTACTCAAGAAATATCATATAGTCATGGAGACTGAAAATCTTACACTGGAGGGGGTTCTTAGTTGAATTTGGCAAGCTCCTTTTTGCATTTCTAAATTTCAACTCAAATAAACTATTTTTTGGTCCATAATTCATCTCATTCTCCACAGTAGATTTTGCATCCTATGTCACTGAGAAAATTGAGAACACTGAGCAGGAATTTTCTCAATTAACTGCCCTGATACCTATAGGGCAACTTACTCGTGAGGCAGTGTGCCTAGCACTGACAGTACATTTAGGAGTCTACTAAAAAATTTTTTTTCATCAGAAGGAAAGAAAGAGGAGTTTTAGGTTGAAGAACATGTTTTAATATACAATATTTAGTATATTCGGCTGGGCGTGGTGGCTCATGCCTGTAATCCCAGCACTTTGGGAGGCCGAGGAGGGCAGATCACGAGGTCAGGAGATTGAGACCATCCTGGCTAACATGGTGAAATCCCGTCTCTACTAAAAATACAAAAAATTAGCTGGGCCTGTGGTGGGCGGCCTGTAATTCCAGCTACTCGGGAGGTTGAGGCAGGAGAATGGTGTGAATCCAGGAGGCGGAGCTTGCAGTGAGCCGAGATCGTGCCACTGCACTCCAGCCTGGGTGACAGAGCAAGACTCCGTCTAAAAATAATAAATAAAATAAAAAATAAATAAAGAACACAAGCCAATATATATTATTTATTCATTAACTTTGAACTCATGGCCCATAGCAGTAAAACTTATGTTTGAATGAAGCTTATTTAGCACATAAATTTTCTCCATAAAGTACATCACAGCCTTCTTGTGCTTAGAAACATGGGGCAACACCTCAGCACTACCTTCAGGGGCCGTTTCAAAAGGTAAATTCACCTATATGAAGCACAAAAATGCAATAGTGTGGCTCTGCACAGACTTCGCCCAGGCTGGAGTGCAGTGGTGCCATCTCGGCTCACTGCAAGCTCCACCTCCCGGGTTCACGCCATTCTCCTGCCTCAGTCTCCTGAGTAGCTGGGACTACAGGCGCCCACCACCAAGTCCGCTGATTTTGTTTTTGTATTTCTAGTAGAGACGGGGTTTCACTGTGTTAGACAGGATGGTCTCAATCTCCTGATCTCGTGATCCGCCTGCCTTGGCCTCGCAAAGTGCTGGGATTGAAAGGGCACTTATTGGCCAGGAGCGGTGGCTCACGCCTGTAATCCCAGCACTTTGGGAGGCGGAGATGGGCAGATCACAAGGTCAGGAGATCGAGACCATCCTGGCTAACACGGTGAAACCCTGTCTCAAGTAAAATACAAAAAATTAGCCGGGCTGGTGGCGGGCGCCTGTAGTTCCAGCTACTCAGGAAGCTGAGGCAGGAGAATGGCGTGAACCCGGGAGGCGGAGCTTGCAGTGAGCTGAGATGGCGCCACTGCTCTCCAGCCTGGGCAACACTGCGAGACTCTGTCTCAAAAAAAAAAAAAAAAAAAAGGCGCTTGTCTACAGTCTGCGAACTCGAACACTAAAGCAGAGTATCATCTTGTTTGACTCAGCTGATAACACAAGCATCGCGGGATCCCATGTTTCCCAACGTCTTCAAATGTTTCCTAAAGCACAGCGTGTACTAGTTTTGTGGTTACAAATAAAGTTTAGCAAGTAGGCAAATTCGTCAGTACAGAATCTGAATAATTAGAATCATTTATATGCTGTTATGGACTGAATTGTGCTCCCATGAAATTCATATGCTGAAGTCCTAAGCTCCAGTATCTCAAAGTGCAACTGTTTATGGAGATAGGGTCCGAAAGGAGGAAATTAAGTTAAAATGAGGCTGTTAGAGTGGACCCTAATTCAATCTGACTAATGTCCTTATAAGAAGAGGAGATGCAGGCACACAGATACTACGAATACGCCAGCACAGAGAAAATGTCCTGTGAGTCCCCAGAAAGAAGATGGCTTCCCGCAAGCCAAGGGGAGAGGCTTCAAGAGAAAACAACCCTACCCTGACCTCTGACTTTCAACTTCCAGAGCTGTAAGGAAATACATTTCTGTTGTTTAAGGCACCTAGTCTGCAGTATTTTGTTATGGCAGCCCTAAGCAGACTAATACTATAAGTGCAAGCCACTCCTAAGGCATTTTCAAGACCAATGGACAATGTTATATGTTTATTTTATTTGACTTCTCAGTGGTATTTGACACAGTCAGCCGGCTTTTTTCATACTAAAATTCTCTCTTTTCCTGGATATCATTGCCATCTAGTTTTCCTTCTACAATATTAGCTATTCATTCCTATTTTTTATGTGTGTGGGATTTTTTTTAAAATGTAATATATTATTATAAGAATCTTTATAAAATACAGAACACAATACAATGGAAAAAATAAAAATTATCTTTAATCCTAATACCAAGGATAATATACCTCTTCTGTGGTGGCCTCTTTATTCACCAGGCTCATAAACACTGCTGTGTCCAAAAGAACTAAGTTCATCTTTCTGATCTTTGAATTATGTGCAATGAAACTCCTTACCATGGTTCATAAGCTCTACCAGATCTGCCTCCTCTCTGACTTGACAGCAGCACTTGCCCTCTTGGTATCCACACCAGAGCCACCCCGGCAGGTCTGTCCTTCTAACTGACTGCTTTCCCTGACGGCCTGTGCACCCAAAGCAGCCACCCCAGGCAGTGCCATGGCTGACTGTTCCAGGGGTCTCAGCATCTCTCCCTTTGGCCAAATCCCTCTTATTCCATACTAAAATTTCCCCTTTTCCATTCATTGAAGACTATTCAAAGTTGTATTTAACATTTACCTATTTATTTACTATATAGCATTTACCTCCCTTCTTCCTCTAGAATATTAGGCCCATAAAAGAGAAAAATATTCAAAGTAATAGAACTATGATTTTCAGACTGAGAAGCTCTATTCCACAGGTACTTTCCTTTGCCATTTTGAACATTAGGTAGCATCAATAACAATTCAAAAACTCACTATATTATGGCTGTAAATGTGGCCTATTACATAATACCACAAAGCCCATGCTAACATTGCTAACTGGAAGTAAAAATGCATTGACATTACATAGACATCTTAGTCATGTATTTATTAGTTCAACAAAAGCTTATCCATTCCCTATTTTCCAGTCACTGTTGTAGGTGCTTAGGATACAGCATATCACCTCCTTTTCCTTGTGAGATGAAAAAGTTGTCCTTCAGAAAACAAATACATAGTGACCTCTTATAAAAGAATGCATTTTTAGTGCTGCAGTGAATTGATAGTGTGTGCTTTCTAACCATTGCACATACAGTTATATTGGAATTTGGATTCTTTTAAAGCAATGTCAGAAAAGTTTAGACTGCAAGAAATCAACATGCTTCACTTGGCTTAAAGATGGAGATTTACTGTTATTTCTTTTCTTTATGTCTCTGTGCATGTGGATTTTCATGATTCTAGAATCACTGGTGTGGAAAGGCAATTATTGTATGTATTCTTTGGGACCATATATACTGCAAAATACCAAATTAAAAATGTGTTTCCTTTGAGTGAATGTGGCCTAGTTAATGGTTTTTATGTACACACCAGTTCTATGCCAGTAAATAAGTGAAACCTCTGATTTACAGGGCAATGTAAAAGAACAACCATCACTCCATTTCTTAGGAAGACTACTGAACTAGAGAGATTGGTCTCTACTTTCCCAGATCATAGTGAAGAAAGAGAAAAGACCTTACACAAAGGGTATAATTGGGACCTTATCAATTGTTTCTTCTTTTTAGACATGCAATGACAATTACAATTTTCATATTTAAATATTTCCTCATACTTTGGTTTTTTTCCTAAAACAAGCAATATTTTCTAAGTAAAGTTTCAAAATATTTCTTGAAAAACATTGCCTGACGACAGATAAAAATAATCAAATAAAAACTATATGGATACTTTCATCTTCTGATGAGCTAATGTAATTAGCCAGAAAGTAGTTCTTTTTCCTTAAAAAATGGGATGATATCCTCCCATTAGAAGACTGAAAGTCGGGCCAGGCACCGTGGCCCATGTCTGTAATCCCAGCACTTCAGGAGGCCGAGGCAGGCAGATCACGTGGTAAAGAGATTGAGACCATCCTGGCCAACATAGTGAAACCCTGTCTCTATTAAAAGTACAAAAATTAGCTGGGCATGGTGGCACACACCTGTAATCCCAGCTACTTGGGAGGCTGAGGCAGGAGAATTACTTGAACCCAGGAGGCAGAGGTTGCAGTGAGCCAAGATCACACCACTGCACTCCAGCCTGGTGACAGAGCGAGAGTTTGTCTCAAAAAAAAAAAAAAAAGATTGAAAGGTTCCGTGAGACTGAAGAGTTCTATAGGTCTCAAAAATCACTATTTGTTGACACATATGCAAGCATTATGTGAATATAGTTACATTAAAATGAAATGCAAAGGTGTCTCCTCCCTATGTTTTGTTCCTCCATATTAATTTAACCTTTCCGACAGAACACCCACATTGCTGTTATGGGCTTTGGAGTGGAATACATAGCTTTGAAAACTTTGAAACAATTTTAAGATGCTGTTGATGTTTTAATTACTACAGAATTGAGTTAAACAAGTAAATCCTAGTAGATGAAAAAGGTTTAATAAATACTTTGTATAATTTATGTCATTAGTTGCAAAATTGTCCACCAGTGCCATCAACTATTAAATGCTCTAAATAGCTTTAAAATGTCCTGGATGTACTGATTAAAGCTGAAATCAAGGTACAGTTTTGCAGTTTTCACACCTATATGGCCATCCTCCTATCATAATCTGAAATCTAACTACTACGTGGTTTTAACTTACTGTAAAAGAATCAGTGGCGTGCTCTCTTTCTCTCTCTCTCTCTTTCTCTCTCTTTCTCTCTTTCTCTTTTTCTCTCTCTCTGCTTACCTACAGCATTTTTCCAGAATGTGTGTTATAGAGAAACCTGCAGGTCGCTAAAACCCTCATGTTCACTTTTCAACTGCTTAGCTATATTTTGTAATGCCTCTTGAATGATCTCTTCCTAGTGAAACTGTTGCAAATTGACCTAACAAATACTCAAATGGTACTCAAATACTCAAGTGTTTTAATACAGAGCACACACTGTGCTCTCTGCTCCGGAAGTCATTATACAATGTGTTCTAATCTGTTCGCCTCCTTAAAACGGTGCTGCCTGCCTCCCCGCCAAGTTTATATACATTTCCTTAATAAATACATGTCGTCAGGAAACAGCTACTCTCTTGAGGCATATCATCTTGTCTTCAAAACTCCGAGGAGAGAATGAAGAGTGCAGGGCAGTAAAACTATTCACTCCATGCACATTAACAGCAGACACCTACAAATGCTTGAAAACATGAGCTTAGTTATAATTCTCCCTGAGGAACTTTGTAAAACATAGTGGGTGACAAGGATAATTTAATATCGTGAACAAATGTTAATTTTGGATACACAGAAGTGTGACGCATAGCTATCAACAAAGGCCACATTATTGTAGCTCTCTTTTCAGTCACTTTGGGCTTTGCTAAAGCTTGCATATATTGAAGTAAAAGAAAGGAATATACTAAAAAATGGAGAAACAAACACAAATCAATGAATATTAGTTATTTTCACTATCCAAGAGCCCTTAACTCCGAAAACTTTATAACTAACTTTCAAAGCTGAAGAAAAAGTTCAAATAATTTGAATTACTTTGTTAATCCTTTTCCCAGATTTCAGATTTTTACTTCATTGTGTGGGGGAACTTCTGTGGTGAGAATTCTGCTTCTCATTCCTTTGTATGAATGTGAGCTTGCATTTTGGTTTCTCTTGTAACTCTTAATTGTGTCTTTGTTTGCCATTTGCTTTAATCCTGTTTAACCAATTAAAAAAAAAACAAAAAAAAACCCCTAGAGAAAACCTCCTTTAATTCATATCCTAGAACTTAACCAACTTTTTAAGATATTGTCTCAAGGACTGGTTTCAAGGTTGAGGAGACAGTCTCTCTTTTGCTTACTGACATGATTTGCAATGCTTTGGGCTTAATTAAGTGACAGAATAAATTGACCACAGCGATCAGGAAATGTTTTGATGCAGATTATTGGAATGGAAACTCTACTTTGCTTTCCCAGTAAGTTAGAAGCCAGAATCCTTCACCATTAGATCTGACAACAGAAATTTACTCCATATCCCCTGATAGAGCCTGTAAGGAGCAACAGGCCAGCATGTATGTGACCAGAGGTTATAACGTTCTGATTCATTATGCTCTAGTCATGAATCTGGCCAGTTACAGACAAGCTCCATCCATCCATTTAGCTGTCAGTCTGACCATGAATGTAATGCTATTATGGTGAGGGCCAAGTCCACTGCTCATGCCAGATGTTGTTAGGAATTCAATCCATCCTATGTATGAACACTGGCTCCTTCAAACAACAAGATGTTGAGTAAATTACGTATTGAGTGGTGAGTTTTCTTGGCATTTAATTATCCAGCTCAAAGAAACATACTTCTCTAATTGTTTCTGAGGTTACTGCCTAGCATATAAGTAAAAGAGATCCTGTGAAGGAGTGGTATGATATTGGCAGCTGTAAAAACATTTCAAGTTATTGTAATGTTTCTTTTTGGGATTTTCTTTGACTTATTCCTAATGTCTGTATGTCAATAAAAATTAGGCATATTTTATATTTGATGTCACTATTAGGTAATAATTTAAGGGGGAAAAAGACTTGTGATATCCTAAAATAAATCTATTTTAAATTTTGTGAATTATATCACGATGCTTGTTCACATACTAATATATTATAACATGGCTGCAAAGATAGAAGGAAACATTCCTTAAAAAGAAAACTCACAGTTCTTTCTTAAAGAGACACATAACTGGATTATTATTAAGATAATTAATTAATTGGGGTTTATCAGAGTCACCCAGATAACAATTAACAAACACTTTAGCTCATTATGATATATAGTTGATCCTTAAACAGCATGGGAGTTAGAGCCAGCAACCCCCCATACAGTCAAAAATCCACACATAAATTTTGAGTCCCTCAAAACTTTACTACTAATAGCTTACTGTTGACCAAGAGTCTTACCAATAAAATAAACAGTTCATTAACACATATTTTTTATTTTATGTAAATTTTATACTGTATTCTTGCAATAAAATAAGCTACAGAAAAGAAAATGTTATTAAGGAAATCATAAGGAAGAGAAAAAAATTATATATTTTTTGTTGTTTTGTTCTGTTTTGTGTCTTGAGATGGAGTCTCACTCTGTCGCCCAGGCTGGAGTGCAGTGGCACGATCTCTGCTCACTGCAAGCTCCGCCTCCTGAGTTTGCACCATTCTCCTGCCTCAGCCTCTTGAGTAGCTGGGACCACAGGCGCCCGCCACCACGCCCGGCTAATTTTTTGTATTTTAGTAGAGACAGGGTTTCACCGTGTTAGCCAGGATGGTCTCCATCTCCTGATCTCGTGATCTGCCTGTCTCGGCCTCCCAAAGTGCTGCGATTACAGGCGTGAGCCACTGCGCCCAGCCAAGAAAATATATTTACTATTCATAAAATGGAAGTGAATCATCATCATAAAGATCTTCATCTTCATCATCTTCAGGTTGAGTAGACTGAGGAGGAGGAAGAGGAAGGGTTGGTCTTGCTGTTTCAAGAATGGCAGAGGCAGAAGAAAATTCACATGGAAGTGAAGCAGTGCAGTTTGAAACCACGTTGTGTTGTCAGCTGTGGGAGTTTTACTTTTGTGTAATGACACTTCAAAATGGGTTGGCAAAGTCATCTTTTACCAATCTAAAATTTCATCCAAATTATATCTTCATTAAAAATAAAAACACTGTCTGAGCGCAGTGGCTCATGCCTGTAATCCCAGCACTTTGGGAGGCTGAGGCAGGTGGATCACCCGAGGTCAGGAGATTGAGACCAGCCTGGGCAATGTGGTGAAACCCCATCTCTACTAAAAATACAAAAATTACCTAGGCATGGTAGTGGGCACCTGTAATCCCAGCTACTTGGGAGGCTGAGGCAGGAGAATCGCTCGAACCTGGGAGATGGAGGTTGCAGTGAGCCAAGATTGGACAACTGCACTCAGGCCTGGGTGACAAGAGCGAGACTCCATCTGAGAAAATAAATAAATAAATAAAAATACTTCTGTAATTTGAAAAAAAGGATTGCAGGGTCTTCAAAATAGTTTTTTCATTATATTATTTTTACCAGTAATTTCAGAAATATTTATATGTCTAGTGCTTTTTAACCTCTAAGGCCCTTTTTGATAAACTTTCTACTTCAGTTTCACACATTTGATACAGAATTACCAGAAGGAAAATAAAACACCCTATCTGTGTCCTCTAGGAATGCATTTGTGCATTCTCTTAACTAAGTAATTGACAATTCTTAGAGGCAATTTACTCTAGTACCTAGAAGTCCCATGACCCTTGGAGGTGAACTACTGGGTAGATTCCTGACTCACTGCAAACAACAGAAAAAGACAACGATGCCTCTCAACTGTTTAATATTTAGTAATGTCCTGCATTCTAGTAAGGGACTAAGGAGAATTTTACAAGTTAGAATTTTACTAGGTTACTTCTGATTTCAACTTCAAAATGAAAAGATGCTTAACATCACTTTTTATTAGAAAATTGAAATGAAATGCAATGAAATGTTGCAAATAAAAACCAGCAATGAGAAAACACTGCACAGCGATTTAAATGGCCAAGAACCACACCAAAAGCAAAACATCAAAAAATAAAAACCTGACAATGCCAATTTCTGTCAAGTATGTGGAACAACAAGAACTCCCATTTGTTGCTCATGAGAATGGTAAATGGCACTACCAATGTGGAAGACAGTTTGGCAGTTTCTTACAATGCTAAACATAGTCTTACCACATGTTTTAGAAATCACGTTCCTCAGATATTTATCAAAATGATATGAAAACTTATATCCACATGTTAACCTGTGCACACATATTTATAGCAGTTGAAAGCGACCACGATATATTTTAAAGGAATGAACAGATCAATAAACTGTGGTGTATGCATACAATGAATGGAATGTAGAACGTGACAGAATAATCTAAACTGATTACAAATATTAGAAACAATCTACCTGAAAGCAGTATGGGAATACTGTCCTGACCTAAGTAATTCTGGAAAAAAGAGTGAATTATGTAAAACTAAGGCCAAAAGGAACTGTACATAAGCACTATAATCTAATTGATGAAGTTGTTCTCCACAGGGTTTTGTGTTAATAATTCTGAAACTGTTTTACATGCTGTGATGACTAACTTTAGGTGTCCAGTCAACCGTGTTAAGGGATACCTAGATAGCTAGTAAAACATTATTTCTGGGTATGTCTGTGAAAGTGTTTCTGGAAGAGATTATCACTTGAATTAGCAGACTGAGAAAAGATTTGCCTTTACCAACTTGGGCAGGTATTATTCAATCTGTGGAGGGTCCAGATAGAACAAAAAAGCAGAAGAGTGAATTTCTTTTCTCTTCTTCTGGAGTTGGAATATCCATCTTCTCCTGCCTGTGGGCATGAGAGTTCCAGGCTCTTGGGCCTTTGGACTCCAGGACTTACAAGAATTCTCTCCTACCTCCCCACTCACCTTTGTGGTTCTCAAGCTTTTGGTCTTGGACTTGGAGCTACACTATTGGCTCCGTTAGTTCTCAGTCCTACAAATGCAGACTAAAATTATAACACCAGCATTCCTGGTTCCCCAGCCTGCAGACGGCATACTTTAGAATTTCATAGCCACCATAAGTAAGTCAATTTTTATAAAAAATTCCATCTTATATATCTACATATATATCATATCGGTTCTGTTTCTCTAGAGAATCTAACACACATGTATACTGAAACTTTAAAATTAAACAAATGAATGCTTGATGATTTTAAAAACCATGTTTCTCAAGTGTTGTAGCTGAAGGTTATAGATGAGCAATGGGAGGAAGCTAGAATGCTCCATGGGTAATGAATTAGAGTGGAGATATCAGTATGAACTCTTGTTTAGGTTAATGTAGACATAGATGGTTACATATAGATATAAGATATGTGTATATATACAGGTTAGTATATACACTTCTAATTCCTTGCTATGTCAATAAGAGAGCCCAGAATCAATGACATTGCAGTAGCGAAGAGTATACCTAGCACCTGGATCTTGTTTTCTAATGCCATTCTCAAAAAAAGTAACCATGTATCCTTGGATAACTGGCTTCTCCTGGGATTGGGGCAGGTAATGCAAAAGCCAAGCGTAGAGCATGAGCATCTTGTGGTGCTAGAAAATGGAAAGTGCTCCAAAGAAGGAAAATATCACAGTGATGGGAATGTGTCAGACAGATACAGGATCCAATGGAAAGGTCTCTCAATGGCCAAAGCTAGAACAACTTAACTGATACAGTAGTATGTGATTATAACCCACAGAATAAAATAAATAACCCTGAAAATTTTGATATAAATAAATCATTGAATACATTTTAAAATCAGGGGGACTAAAAGAATCTTCAGTGCAGAAGAGTGGTAAATAATTTGTGCAGATCCCCTGACTTTAAGGAGGTGGAACAGAACTTTCCACTCCTCATATGTGGATTGTGCAAAATGACTTTTTCCCAACGATGACAATACTAAAAGAGAGAAGAAAAGACTAATTTTAAAGTGGAGAAACCTCGCGAATAGTACTTCAGACCACGGGATTAAGGTTGACATGCACAGCGATAAATAATGTTTGTAGTATGTACCCTTAAGGTGAAAAGGATGACATTTTACCTCTATGATCTTATTCCCTGAAACCCATCACTTCAGTCTAATCATGAAGAGCATATTAAAAATTCAAAATGAGGTTGTGCTGCAAAATACTTCCTTAGTAATCTTCAGAAATGTAAAGGTCATCAAAAATAGGAAAAGTCGGCCGGGTGCAGTGGCTCAAGCCTGTAATTCCAGCACTTTGGGAGGCCGAGACGGGCGGATCATGAGGTCAGGAGATCGAGACCATCCTGGCTAACACTGTGAAACCCCGTCTCTACTAAAAACAATACAAAAAACTAGCCGGGCGAGGTGGCGGGCGCCTGTAGTCCCAGCTACTGGGGAGGCTGAGGCAGGAGAGTGGCGTGAACCTGGGAGGGGGAGCTTGCAGTGAGCTGAGATCCGGCCACTGCACTCCAGCCCGGGCCACAGAGTGAGACTCCGTCTCAAAAAAAAAAAAAAAAAAAGGAAAAGTCTGGGAAACTGTCACAGTCAAAAGACACCTAAAGAGACATGACAAATGTAATGTGGCATTCTGAATGGAATCCTACAACTGAAAACAGACATTAGGGAAAAACTGAGTGAATCTGAATAAAGCATGGACTTGAGTTAATAATTATGTGTCAATATTGGTCCATTAATCATGACAAATGTACCATTCTAATGTAAGCTGTTAATAATGGAGAAAACTGGCCGGGCGCAGTGGCTTAACGCCTGTAATCCCAGCACTTTGGGAGGCCGAGGCGGGCGGATCACAAGGTCAGGAGATTGAGACCATTGTGGCTAACACGGTGAAACCCCATGTCCACTAAAAATACAAAAAATTAGGTGGGCGTGGTGGTGGGCGCCTGTAGTCCCAGCTACTCGGGAGGCTAAGGCAGAAGAATGGCATGAACTTGGGAAGTGGAGCTTGCAGCGAGCTGAGATTGTGCCACTGCACTCCAGTCTGGGCTACAGTGCGAAGACTCTGTCTCAAAAACATAATAATAATAAAATAATAATAATAATAATAATAGAGAAAACTGAGGCCGGGCACAGTGGCTCACGCCTGTAATCCCAGCACTTTGGGAGGCCGAAGTAGGCAGATCACAAGGAGATCGAGACTATCCTGGCCAACATGGTGAAACCCCTTCTCTACTAAAAATACAATAGTTAGTATTTAGGCTCATAGTGGCATGTGCCTGTAATTCCAGCCACTTGGGAGGCTGAGGCAGGAGAATCGCTTGAACCCAAGAGGCAGAGGTTTCAGTAAACCAAGATCACACCACTGCACTCCAGCTTGGCAACAGAGCAAGACTCTCTCAAAAAAAACCAACAATAATAGTAATAGAGAAAACGGAGTGTGGGTATTTGTGCAAAATCTGCTTATAATCTTTGCCACAATTCTGTAAACTGTTATGAAGTAAAACTGTTCTGAAAGGTATGCGACTAAAAGTAAATCAAGGTATACCTACTTAATATAACAATACATTTTAAGCTTCTACTATGTAAGAATTTGATGAAAATCCAAAAGAACATATTTTGTAAGCTATTGAACCATAATCAAACAGAAAGAGCAAAGTTTGTTTCAAAGTTATAACACTGACACATCATCTGCCCCCAAACCAGAACATATTCTAAATTTATTAAAGACTGTACTCATGGGCCAGGTGCAGTGGCTCACGCCTGTAATCTCAGCACTTTGGGAGGCCAAGGCGGGTGGATCGTGAGGTCAGGAGATCAAGACCATCCTGGCTAACACGGTGAAATCCTGTCTCTGCTAAACACACACACACACACACACACACACACACACACACACACACACACAAGACTGTACTCATGGTATTCCCATTCCAGTCGCTGGACTGTGAGTAGAAATAAAAGCCAATTCAATGTAATGCATCCTCACAAGTACCTTCCATGAAATAAATAACAGGTGACCACAAGGTTTTATGAATTTTAAGTGTGAACACAGTGCACACTTGATCAGAATTAATAATAGTTTTAATAAAACAACATTGATATTCATTCATTAATCAGAGTTTATGGTCTATTATTTGAACTAACAGAATTAATTCAAGTTGGAAGAACTAACCTGAACTGCTGAAGTGAATGAAAATTTTGGAATATTTACGTCCTTGTGATAACCTCATTATGCAGAAAAACTTTGTTGGAATGGAACTTTTAAAAGACCTCTTAATAAGTAAATATCCAAAGCAGCGAATAAATAAACGATCTCTTCTTCTCTTGGATTGCATATTTAAATGGTCACAAATAATAACAGACATGATTAGAATGAAAACATCTGATTTTATGTGCATTTGACAATGTGATTCCAGGTTTGAAATTCTGAGAGAATGATATTTTATGATTTTACAGGTATATATGTTATTTTTTCTATGTTCTCTCTCATTCTTTCCTTCTTTTCTGTGTATCATATCCTTAGAGATCCCAGTTCCCACCAGTGGTCATCATATTGAGTTGACAGTGCTGTACGTTAGTAATGGAGTTTTAATCATATTATATGTTTTGGTGGCAGTCACTGCAGGTTGCAGAGTTGATACTGTTTTCAGACTTTGTCTATTCAAGTTACTAAGTTAGCAGCCACTTTATGGTTCAGTGTCAGTGACAATTTCAACTAATCAATCTTTGATGGAACTTCAGATAAAAAAATGACAAAGATAAATTGAGGCATGTGAATTCCCCCCCACCCCACCCATATCTTAGCCCTCTTACTGGGGAATGGCAAATATGTTTGGATAAGATAATACCCTGGAGGGTCTACTGCCTGCAACAGCTATTTTCAGAAAATGATTCCCGACTGAACTCTGTTGTCGGACGCTTACACTATTCTGAGCCTTTCATTCACCCCAACCCTGCTCACTCTGTCTCTGGTTACTCTCAGTGAGCCAGTGCTTCCATTTTACTTCAGTTACGCCACCATGAAAACTGCTATTTTCTCTTGGTTGTGCCAGCATTCATGCCTTCTATTGATTAATGAGGACACATTAAGAGAAAGAGGAAAGAGTGAGGGGAGGATTTGAGCACCAATGATGTGTATCTTCATCATCTGTTATTGGTACTCTTATTAACCTCTACTTCGTAAAAACTTTGATTTGAAAAAGTTAAGTAACTTACCCGAGGTGAAAAACTTTTGTCCATTTTTTTCATATCATGATAAATATAGACTGATTTTATTGCATCTTTTACTGCTCAGGGATGTCACCTATGAACATTTCAACAAATATTTTTTTGCACCTCCAACATACTGGTTATCATTTCAGGCACTGGGCAGATTGGAAACAAAAAAAGCAAAATCTCTACTCTTCTTGACCTCATTCTACTAATCCGACAAGCAAAACTATATTAAAAGAAAATGCAAAAAGAATCCCAACTCTTCATTTTTATGTTTTATATTTAGAAAAACTGATGATAAGGAAACAAGTCAAGGATGACTAATGGGTTTCTGGCTTTGAGCGACTGGTTAGAAAATGATACAATATTCTAAAGGGAAGGAAGTGAAGAGCTCATTCTTTTTCAAAATTTCTGATTTTGGTTCCTCAACTCAATTTTAATGTGCTTTGTGAGATTAGGTAAAATGCTCCTTTGTATTTCAACAATTGGATCTGCTTTGAGACAAATCAGGTTAATACATGATCCTGACTTTTCAAGTCCAGATCATTTTTATAGAAGATCTGTGCTTGTTTTATTTAAATATTGATTTTTAAAATGTTATTGTTTCTAACAATGGTTCTATTTATTTTGTTGAAAAAATACACATAAAATGATTTGATTTCCAACATCCATCTCTGAAATTCTCTGTATAGTTGATCTCATTCTGACCCTAAGCTGATATTTGCAGCTGCATCTCCACATATATTTTAATTCTCAAACCAAATATAACTTCCTAGTGTTATTGGCTGCACAACCTGCCAGGAAGCAAAGGAAAAGAGAAGTTGAGCAGGGGAAGCTAGTCCTATGAGATTATCGACTCCAGATGTTCCAATTACTCCTTTTGGGGACTTTATTGACTTAAGTTATACAAATCCTCCTCTATAAATCCTTACTCAGTCATGTTTGGCAAAGATTGCATTCTGTTTCTCCCAAAACACCTTTATAAACTCATAGTAGAGTTCACACCTAACAGAGGAGGAAGCAAAAATGTCATGACCATGTTAAATCTTATGGAGTTTTAAAAAGAAATAGTTAACTGATTTAATTTTTGTCTACTGAGAGTTGAGGTATGTCAATACAGCACAGCATTCTAAGGCATTTCATGTTTAAAAAAATTTTTTTTCATAGAGCAGTAAACCATTCTGCAAATTAGATGTGATTGGAATGATGACTCCTAATTATGTTTCCTACTTAAAAATATTTACCCTTTATCTCAAAATCATAGCCTTCTCAATACTCCCCTTGATTAAATTTTATTAGAAACTTTAAAAAGCAGAACCTACACATTTTAAATAATTATCAGCACATCTATTTTAAATCAAATGGTTCTGCTACATCAATCCTGTATATCTGTCATGTGAAATTAAATATGAAGCAATAGTGTCTTAATTCTACCCTTTTTGACAGTTTTCATCTGTGAAACTTTGATGAAATGGATGCTGTTTTCCAATCTTTTCATAATGTAATGCCATTGCTATAAATTTTTGAGGGATTTTTTGTTATTTCTTTTCTTTTTTTTCTTTCTTTCTTTTTTTTTTTTTTTTTTTTTTTTTTTTTTTTTTTAGACGGAATCTCACTCTGTCGCCCAGGCTAGAATGCAGTGTTGCGATCTTGGCTCCCTGCAGTTTTCACCTCCTGAGTTTAAGCGATTCTTCTGCCTCAGCCTCCCAAGTAGCCGGGACTACAGGCGCCCGCCACCATGCATGGCTAGTTTTTGTATTTTTAGTAGAGACGAGGTTTCACCCTGTTGGTCAGGCTGGTCTCAAACTCCTAACCTCAGGTGATCCACCTGCCTCGGCCTCCCAACGTGCTGGGATTACAGGCATGAGTCACCGTGCCCAGCCTATTTCTTAATATAATTAGCACAAAAGTATAACAAGTAGTTGTATATCATTGTCATCCAAGGAGTATATATAGCATATGATGAAATATCAATGAATGCTTAACTCAAGGAAAGTAAGAGACCTAATGTGTGGGTTCACAATAATCTAGAAAAAGTGCACAAAAAGTATTTTGAGAAATCTAAAGTTCTTATTTCACGAAGCAAGCATTCTCTAGCTTATCATTCTAAGGCCAAAAGAGGGTAAGGTCTTCCCATAGCATAGTTGGAGAAAACCTGCAAGTAGAGAGAGGTAAATATCCTGCCTTCATGTGCAGGAACATCAGCTCTGTGAAGTGTGCAACAGGAATCTACTTATTCTCAATTGATTTACTATATAACAACTTGCTCAAAATAATAGTAGCAACAACATATGCCAGTATTCATGTTCATACACACACACAGACACACACCCATACTTATGTATGTTTACATACAAATGAAATAAATGGTAACAACGAAACAAAGGAGAGAGGAGTTCAAATTACTTTGTTACTTGCACTGCACGTGAATTGGTAGGTATAGCATTAATAAGAATGAGCTTGGGGCCCGGTGCGGTGGCTCACGCCTGTAATCTGAGCACTTTGGGAGGCCAAGGAGGGCAGATCACCTGAGGTCAGGAGTTCGAGACCAGCCTGGCCAATGTCGTGAAACCCCATCTCTACTAAAAATACAAAAATTAGCCAGGTGCAGTGGCAGACACCTGTAATCCCAGCTATTCAGGAGACTGAGGCAGGAGAATTGCTTGAACCTGGGGGGAGGAGGTTGCAGTGAGCCAAGATTGAGCCACTGCACTCCAGACTGGGAGACAGAGTGATACTCCTTCTCAGAAAAAATAAAAAAAGGAAAAAAAGAGAATATAGTTAAACCCAATAACACCATCAATCAATTGGATATAATGCACATGTATTGACTACTTTGTCCAACAACAGTAGAGTAAATATTTTCGAGCTCACAGGAAACACTGACCAAGATAGATTGCATTTGAACCTAAAACCTTAAGTTTAAAAGAATAAAAATTATACAATGTCAGTCCTGACTACAACAGAATTAAACTAGAGATTAATCACAGAAATATGACTGGAAAATCCCCAAATACTTACAGATTAAACAACATATTTCTAATTGACACATGACTTTAAGAAGCAATATTGAGAGAAATATAAAAATATTTTGAAGTAAGTAAAAATGAAAACACAATCTAGTAAAATTATGGCATTCAGCAAAGATAGTGTTTAGAGGGAAATTTACAAGTTTGAATACATATCATATCGTAGAAAAAAGAAATCAATCGTCTATGCCCACATCTTAGGAAACTAGTAAAAGAAGAGTAAATTAAATCCAAAGTATACAGAAGAAACATAAAAAATTAGAGCAGAAATCAATAACATTGAAAATATGAAATCAATAGAGAAAATCATTGGAGCCAAATGCTGGGAATTTGAAAAGATAAATAAAAATCAATAGTTCTATAGGCTGGCTAATAAGAAAAAAGGAAGAGGGCACAAATTATTACTGTCATACATGAAGGAAGGGACGTCACTACTGTTCCCATAAACATTAAAAAGATAATAAAGGAATATTGTGAACAGCTTTTTGCCCACAAGTTAACATAAGTGTAACAGGCCAATTCCTTGAAAGACACAATTTGCCAAAACACACAAAAAGAAATAGCCAAAGGGTATTAAAGAAAGTTGGTCAATAATAAATAACTTTTTGAACCAGAAACCACCAGGCCTAGATGCATTCCTTGATAAATTATACCAAACATTTGAGGAATAAATTATACCAATTATCTGTTTTCTTCCAGCAGATAGAAGCAGAAGGGATACTTCCTAACTCATTCTAAATTGTCAGCATTGCCCTAATACCAAAACTAGACAAAGATGTTACAAAAGACAACTATAGACCACTACCTCTTATGAAAACAGAGACAAAATATTTAATAAAATATTTGCAAATCAATCCAATAGTGCATAAAAATAATTATATAGCCTGACCAAGTGGGATTTGTCCCAGGTATGCAAGGCGGGCTCAACATTCAAAAGTCAATTAATGTAATAAATCACTTGTATGTAATGTAATCAAAACAGACTAAAGAAGAAAACTCACATGATCACATCAATAAACAAACAAACAAAAATTAATAAAATTCAACACCCATTTTATCTTCTAAAAACACTCAGCAAACTAGGAGTAGAAGGACCTTTTCCTAATGAAGACAACTACCAAAACCCTGCAGCTAACATAATACTTAACGGTGAGAAAGTAAAGTACCTTCTGCAAAGATATTTCCTACTACCTCTCCTTTTCAACATTGTACTAGAAGTCCTAGCTAATGCAATAAGACAAGAAAATGAAATAAAAGAATACTGACTGGAAAGGAAGAAATAAAACTGACTGTATTCACAGATTACATAATTATCTCTCAAGAAGATCCAACAGTACTGACAAAAAAGCTCCTTGAACTACTAAGTATAGTATTTCTTTATACTAGTAATAAATATAATTTACCATTTAAAATACAATATTATTACTTTAGCACTCAAAAAATTACATAAATATAGCTATAATAACTATGCTAAAAATTGATACAAATTATGTACAAAATGAGGAAAACCACAAAACTTTGATGAATAAAACCAAAGGTAAACTAAAACAATGGAAAGGTATTTCATGTTCATGGAAAGGAAGACAATATTACCAAGTTCTTCCCAACTTGATTATAAGTCCTATGAAATCTCAAACAAAATTCTGGAAAGATTTTTTCAATATATTGACAAATCGATTCTAAAATTTATATGGAAAAACAAAAGACCTAAAATAGCCACAACAATATTGAAGGAGAACAAAGTCATTATGCATTTGTCAAAATCCATTGAATGCATTAACACTGAGAACAAACCCTAATGTAAATGGTGATATGTCATTGGGATGATAATGGTATGTCAGTGTGAGTTTATCAACTGTAACAAATGCAGCACCCTGGTGTGAGATTTTGATAGTTTAAAAAAAGCTGTGTGTATATGGCACATGAAGTAAATGCAAAACCTGTATCTTCTGCTCAGTTTTGCTATGAATCTAAAACTGCTCTAAAAAAAATAAAAGTTGGAGAACTGCTTTTTTTTTTTTTCCATAGAATCTTGCTTTGTCACCCACAGCATGATCACAGCTCACTGTAGCCTCGACCTTCTGGACTCAAGCAATTCTCTGGCCTTAGCCTCCCAAGTAGCTGAGACTACAGGCAAGTACCACCATGTTCAGCTAAATTTTGTATTTTTTGTAGAGACTGGGTCTCACTGTGTTACCCTGGCTGGGCCCCAACTCCTGGGTTCAAAAAAGTATTGCGACTGTAGGCATGAGCTACTGTGCCCAGCCAAGTTGGAGAACTTCTTAAAAATGTTTACTATTTAAGTTTTGCTGTAGCACAAGGTGCCTAAAGGAAACAGTGAAAAATACGTTTAGAAAGTTTTACATAATCCAAATTGTGACAGTCTTAAAGAATTTTAAGTTTTATTCTGTAAGCAGTGAAGAACCATTGAATGAACAATTTGTGGAATAGTCTTCTCTAAGATGACTAAAGTATTCAGAGAGACCAGGCATAAATTTATGTGTTCCACATTCATAGTTCAATTCATTTGCAATAACAAGACATTTCAGAAATGAGTTGGAAACCTTGGTTCATTAACAATTAGTAATTATGATGCACAAATAGGCTGGTAAACAACTTATTGACTAATAAAAACTTAGATTACTTAGATTTTTACAGTGTCCAAAATCACCACAGTTCTGGATAGAAATGAATAGTGTATTTGCTTTATGTACTATTGAATTTTTCTGTTTCCATTAGAGTCATTCATATATGTAATAACAGGAAAATGAATCTGTAAATAGTGTCTTTTATAGTTTTTTTTAAAGAATTGTTAGGTATACACGAGCCATTAAATAAATGGGGCTAAAAATGTCTTTACAAATCATACTACTTATTCACATAACAACTGGGAAGCTTATGGGAGCTTCAGAAAATTGAGTGATTTAAAATGAATAATACATATTATAGGCAGTCAATAGCTGTTAAATGTTTAATTTAATCATCAAGCAAATCTCCATTTTAAAAAATGAGGTGTTATTTTATCACCTATCAGTGGAAGAAAAATATATAACCAGCAAATTTCATATTATGATTTATTTCATAATTGGTAATTTATTTTATTTTTATGAATTTAGCATTTTTTCTTCTAAATTTGTATTAAATTTAAACATGTAACTAGGGCATTAAATTGTAAATGATGTAATTCTCATTTCACCAACCCAATTGACATTAATAATTTATGCTAGAGCTGTTGGCTTTGTGTAGTTTCCCAAAAAAGAAAAAATCCTGTTTGGTGTGCCTATGTATGATGTCACCATTACCAAGTCATTAGTCACTTCATCGACACCCTCATAAAGTGTCAGCTAAGCTTTTCCAGAGCATAAGAATGGTGCCTAAAAATGCCTGTTGTAGAAATATCCAGTTTATAATGTTCTAGTAGAGTGTACATTGGCAATAAACCACCAGAGCACAGGGAAGAAAGGAGACACTATGAGATGCAGAAAAATTAACTGAAATGGTGTAATATGTGAAAGTGGTTCACGCAGGGCCTGCTACAGGTGAGACATTCGGTAGGTTTTTAAAAAATTTTTTTCTTTTTCCTTTTTTCAAGGAATAAGAAGTGAAAGTTTTTTTGAAAAAATTGTATGTTCATTGGCAGAAATTGGTCTCATTTGATAATGTTTTGCATATTAAATAATTTGTAAACTAGTAATGCTAAAATTATCCCTACATGGTGTCAAAACATGGAACAAAATGGGATATAAAAATTACTCATGTTTGGCTGTGCACAGTGGCTCAATGCCTGTAATCCCAGCACTTTGGGAGGCCGAGGTGGGCGGATCATGGGGTCAGGAGATGGAGATCATCCTGGGTAACATAGTGAAACTCCATCTCTACTAAAAATACAGAAAAGCAAAATTAGCCGGGCATTGTGGCAGGTACCTGTAGTCCCAGCTACTCAGGAAGCTGAGGCAGGAGAATGGCATGAACCTGGGAGGTGGAGCTTGCAGTGAGCCGAGATCGGGCCACTGCACTCCAGCGTGGGTGACAGAGCGAGACTCTGTCTCAAAAAAAAAAAAAAAAAATTACTTATGTTTAGCTAGTAAAAAGTAAAAAGTTGTATAGATAAGGATTGTATTTTTATGCCAATGAATTATGATGTACATATAAAGTCTATCATGGGCCAGGCACAGTGGCTCACACCTGTAATCCCAGCACTTTGGGAGGCCGAGGCTAGCAGATCATCTGAGGTCAGGGGTTCGAGACCAACCTGGCCAACATGGCAAAACTCAGTCTCTACCAAAAATACAAAAATTAGCCAGACATAGTGGCTCACACCTGTAATTCCAGCCACTCGGGAGGCTGAAGGATGAGAATCGCTTGAACCCAGGAGGCAGAGGCTGCAGTGAGCCGAGATCACGCCATTGCACTCCAGCCCGGACAACAGAGCGAGACTCTGTCTCAAACAAACAAACAAACAAACAAAAAAGGCAGGGTGTGGTGGCTCACGCCTATAATCTCAGCACTTTGGGAGGCCAAAGCAGGTGGATCATGAGTCAGGAGTTCAAGACCAGCCTGACCAACATGGTGAAACCCTGTCTCTACTAAAAATACAAAAATCAGCTAGACAGGATGGTGCACACCACAGGTGCGCACCTATAGTCCCAGGTACTCGGGAGGCTGAGGCTGGAGAATTGCTTGAACCCCAGGGTGCAGAGGTTGCAGTGAGCCAAGATCACGCCATGACGCTCCAGCCTGGGTGACAGAGTGAGACTCTGTCTAAAAAAGAAAAAAAAAAAAGTCTATTGTGACATGGGGAACTATATAAACGGTGACAATGTTGTCATCTCATGTTAAGATCTATGACAGGTTTTCTGTACCCAGAAACATTCAGTAACTTGTACACCCAATACATTAATTTATTGTATATTTTGAACTTAAGGGAAACTTAGCCCTAACTGCTCCCTCAATGGGATCAGATGCAGATTTGACTGTTCTGCTTGGCCGTGGTGGGGATCCCCTTCATTCTTCACATCTTTAGGTCCTTCTTTCTTAATAAGCACTTAAGGAAAAATAATAACCTTCAATAGGCAGAGAAGAACTGTTTTGTGGTCAAGGACATTTATGTCTTAAGCCCCTACTTAACATCATTAATCAAATTCTCAAGGTTTATGTATAAGAAACCAGAGAATGTCAAGGGTCCAAGACTGAATCTTGATTTTTCTATTCCAAGCAGCAGATTCCTTGTGAAGACTATAGTCAAAAATAAAATCTGTCTACTTGATGGTTGAATTTATTTCTGACTAATCACCTAATCAAACACACCAATTGAGGTTCTAAAATTTTGTGTGTGTGTGTGTGTGTGTCTGTAATTTTCAGTAGTCTAGAGCTACAGACCTCCATTACTTTAGCCTTCTAAGCACAGATTTTACTGCCAGTGAATGACTTGGTAGAGTAATGGAATTGTCTGACTTAGCTGGAAACTTGGCTTTTCTCTATTCATATGTGACTTAGCGTTCCAGCAGTTCTTGTTTATAACATGTTAAAACTACTGGGCAAACTTTACATGCGACGGAAAAAATTTCATGTACATCTGTAAGCCCATATACTGAGGTGGGTGGCATGCAGGTGGAAAGGTTTGGAGGAAAATGTTGATTTCCATTTTTCTCTCTGGGGATGCAAGCATTTAGCATACAGCACTAGGAGCCTCATAAGTTATTATACTACATGTGAGACTATTGTCCTCTTCAAAATAATACAGTGTCTGAGAAAGCATTAAACTCTAAGAGCAAGAGAAACTGCTTTAAAGTCATGAAATTTTAATGAGACATTTGCTGAGGCAAATGTCTGAAGAGGGTGAAAATTTCAACATTCACAGAGCTAAGAATATAATTCAGGTGTTTTGGTGATAGCTGGCACAAAGAAAATAGAAACAACTTGTATCATTGACCAGCAACAGCTCGCTGGGGTGTGACCAAACTTCTTGTTGCTAAAAAATCTAATGTGAGCATGAAAAACAACTTAGTACGTTTTCCTTGATCCAGAAACATCACCATGTGGACTCAATTATATCTGGTGTGACGGGATAGGTTCTTCAAGTCCCAGTGGCCTCCAAGTGTGCTCTAAGCTGATTATCTCTGAGGTCACGGGACAGAACAGTGTCCAGACCCAAGTAAGATGCTCAAGTCACATGGCTTGCTAAATCATACAGCAAGATGCAAGGAGAGAGAGAGGAAGTAGATTCATAAACTTAGGAAAGGGAGCTAGCAAAACGAGAAGACCATGATACCTGAACTCAGTGTTACACAACCTTCACGTATCCTGTTTCTCTGACACATAAGCCTGCCCTGCGGTGGTGTGGTTTCAAGGTCCAGAGTGCAGAGTGAGCAAGGGGCTTAGTAAGTGCCCTGAAGCTAGCACTCACTTCCTCCCCACAGAGAGGCACATTCAGGGACTCCTGGCCAGCAGCTGGGGCTCACTGGAAACTGCTGAGATGCTCTGGGATCTGTCTGCATATCCCAGGTAGGAGACGTATGGGGCCAGAATGGAGGTCACCAAAAATTGAGGAAGATCTAGTGCCCCATAACTACTTAATGCTTCCTTAGGCCTTTTCTCCCCTCCTATCCATGTTCAACACACTTAGGCTGAACTTACTTTTCTGAGTCTAATGATTCTCACAAGCTACTGACTATTCTGCAGTCAGCTTTAAGCCCTTAATTTGTATCTTTGTGTTCTATAAAATAATTCAACAATCTCAAATCATGTAACAATTACACTCTTTTAGGTTAAGATGTCAAAATGAATAAATCATAAAGTAAAAATGTGGATACTTCCTTTTATCACACAAAGCTTACTATAGGAGTTTTTGCAGGTTCTTGTAGCTATCTTGCACCTCCCAGGATTCTCCTTTGCAGCCTTTCCCCATCACAGGAGTCGTGTAGCCAGGGGCTAGAAGTATAATGAGCAGCTCCCGAGATATAATATTTCTCTTCTGTCTTCTCTCTTCCTCCTCTTTCTTTCCAGCATCCTCTCCTCCTCTTTCTTCTTATTCTCCTTCTCCACTTTCTTTTCCTTCCTTTCGTTCCTTCTGGTTAATCGTGATTTGGGAATTTTGGGTTATATACTTGCAAATCAGTTACCCATTAATCTTTTATCCAACTGTAATATATCTTACTTTATGTGAGTAATAGTGAGTAGAAACTCACCAGGTACTAAACTAATTAAAGTATTTCCCATGAATTGAGAAGCAGCTGAAATATTGACTGCAGAACACTGCTTTAATTATGGTTCCTGCCCTCTAGCATTAGGTAAGTGTTATTGAGAGTCTGCTCATTCTATTTTTGACAGGTTCAAACTTATGCAACACTGGCTGAGGATAAAATGTACATCAAGAGAGTAAGACATGCCAAAATACGGTTAGTCTATTTTTCTGTTTTATTTTTTGAGACAGAGTCACGCTCTGTCACCCAGGCTGGAGTGCAGTGGCACGATCTCAGCTCACTGCAATCTCCACCTCCCAGGTTCATGCGATTCTCCTGCCTCAGCCTCCCGAGTAGCTGGGATTACAGGTGTGTGCCACCAAACGAAGCTAATTTTGTTTTGTTTTGTTTCAGTAGAGACAGGTTTTCACCATATTGGCCAGGATGGTCTCGATCTCTTGACCTTGTGATCCCCCTGCCTCAGCCTCCCAAAGTGCTGGGATTACAGGCATAAACCACCACACCTGGCTGGTTAGTTTATTAAAATAATAAATTGAAAAAGAAGTCAAAAATATATATTCTTGGCACAATGAATTCTAGATCTATATTAACATGATCAGACAGGTTAGTTAAAATGTCAGGGAAGACCAAAACATATTTGTGGGAATATATGCTTCTTGGCCTCTAATGTAGATACAGTGATTTCTCTATTAGATGTGCTAAGCTAAGAAGTATAAAAACATAAATACCGTGTAGAAATTACAATTCGTATTTAAAAAATAGTGCTCCTCTTCTTTCTTCTTTCATTTTTTTCTTTCATTGTCTTTCTTTTTTTGTCCTATGTTTTGTATTTAACTTGAAGTAAAGAATGAAAGTGACATTATTACTTGGAGTCTTTTGTATTATTCCTTTAATTTAATCTAATTTAATTTAAAATTAATAATTGACAAATAAACATTGCATAGGACCTCCTTTAATTTTAAACACTTAATTGAAATATTTAAAACATATTTTGAAGAGATATATGTAAGTAACAGGATCACCAATGACAGAGGAATCTGGAAAGAACTTGCATATGTACAGGATAAGGATGTAAACTGTGCAATAACTTCAGCTGACTTGGAGGGTATAGCTTATTTTTATTTTTATATTTTTGAGACAGGGTATCACTTAGTCACCCAGGCTGGTGTGCAGTGGTGCAATCTCTCCTCACTGCAGCCAATCTTCCCATCTCAGATTCCCACGTAGCTGGGATTACAGGCATGCGCCACCATGCTCGGCTAACTTTTTGTACTTTTTGTAGAGACGGGTTCTCACTATGTTGCCCAGGCCGGTCTTGAACTCCTGAGCTCAAGCAATCCACCTGCCTTGGCCTCCCAAAGTGCTCAGATCACAGGCATGAACCACCATGTCTGGCTGAGGGTATAACTTTTTAATACTAGTAAGACAGCCAAGATTACCTTCTTTTTGTAGGTATTCTTTCTTCAACAATCATATTGAACAGACAGAAGAAAATCTGGAATTCCAGCTCACTAAAAGCTGAGACCCTAGTGTATACCTACAAGTAAATGAATTAATTTCTCAGGGTGAGTAGTGGGATTTTTCTCTTAAATACGCATTACATGTATTTGAAAATAAATTTTCAAATATAATCAGCTTGTTTTAAACTGGTTTCTATTGGAAAAGATGATCTTTGGATTTCTTCTTATTATTATTATTTTGAGATGGAGTCTTGCTCTGTCTCTCAGGCTGGAGTGCGATGGCGCAATCTCGGCTCACTGCAAGCTCCGCCTCCCGGGTTCAAGCAATTCTCCTGCCTCAGCCTCCAGAATAGCTGGGATTACAGGTGTCAGCCACCACACCCGGCTAATTTTTTGTGTTTATAGTAGAGACGTGATTTCACCTTGTTCATCAGGATGGTCTCGATCTCCTGACCTCTTGATCTGCCTGCCTCAGCCTCCGGAGTTGCTGGGATTACAGGCGTAATCCACCTCGCCTGGCCGATCTTTATTTTAAACAAGAGATCATACCTACAGCCAATGAAACATCACACTTCTCAAATCTGTTTTAGTTGAGATATTAAACATGCTTATCTTAAAGTTATTATGATCATGGTAAACAGCAGCACTCTCCTGCTCAGCTTCTTATGATTAACCAACTACAACACAGGCTTCACATACTCATTAGCAGCCACACAAAAGATTCTAATTTCTGCTTCCGGAGTAGAATGTTTAATTAAGTCACAAAAGGCAGTTTGCAATTAGTTACATTCACTCTGCTTCTTTATGCTATTACTTTATTTTCCAAAAGGTAAATAAAGCTGGCTGACTAGATCATCACCAGCTTGAAGCTCACAGCAGATAAATATCTTCCTAAGAGAGGGTGGTATCCAGTGTCTTTACTAATTACATTGTAGTCTAGTTTACAGTGACCAATTTGAAATAAGGTAAAGTCTAACTCTTTTATCCATGCCTGTAGCATCCAGCATATATTAGGAACTCAGTAAACATTGAAGAGAAAGAAAAAAGAGAGAAGGGAAGGAGGGAGGAAGGGAGGAGAAAGGAAAGAAAAAGAAAGAAGAGAGAAAATAAAGAAACAATGAATCGAGTGAATGAATGATAATTGATCATTTAAGCTATCTGAATTATCTTTTCAATTAAGAAAAAACAGATTAGCTGAAAGAATGTTAGATTGTCAATTGAGTCCTGGGTCTAGGTGCAATGTATTTGAAAGTAATTACATAACCTGTGCAAGTCACTTTACTTTTCCTGAATTTCTTTCTCACTGAGTATTTCTAGATGCTCAAGTAGAGCCTGAAACTCAATATATTCAAATATTTTACATTCCCCTTCAAATTCAACCCAACTTCTGTACATTATTTTCCTATTCAAACATTATCATCAGCAATAGATTGTTTACAAAAATGACCGCAATTTTTCTCTTCCCTAAATCAGCAACCCTTGGCAATGTGGCTTTGCAGCTCCTCCTATGAAGAAGTGTAGTCTATTTTCCCACCCTTTGTAAACAGACCGGCTTTGTGACTTGCACTCACTAATAGGATGTGGAGGAAATGATGACATCCTGGTTCTAAGGCTAAGGTTTCTTGTCTTTGCATGACTCTGTTAGTTGTCTCAAACTTCTGCCCAGCCTCCATGTGGAAAAGCCTGGACTAGCCGGCTGAAGGCTGAGACCACATGGAGCAGAGGTGAGCCGTCTAACTCAGGCTGCCATGATCAACCAGGTGTCAGTTGACCAGCAACTGACATAGGATGCGTGAATGATCACAGCTAACATCAGCAGAGCCAGGCCCAGATTAGCTGAAATGCCTTGTTGATCAACATATTCATGAGCAATGAAAAAGTGTCATTTAAACCATTAAGCTTTGAGGTGCTTTGTTATTCAGAAAAAACTAATTGCTACACTGCCCTTCTGGAAAACATGAAACCACTCTGTACTTTCTTCTCTTTGGTCTTTATAAGTCATTCATCAGATCTTCTGTATTTTAATTAAAATGTCATAGAAATGCAGTCCCTGTTTGCAATCCCCTGATGCTCTTCTAATTCTGGGCTTCTTCATCTCTTGCCTGGGTTTCCTGCTTTCATTCTCTTCCTCTTCCAATCCCATCTCCAAAGCACCATGTTTCAATCTGGAGATTTAATTATGTGACTCCTTTCCTTAAAAGTTGTCTTCGAGTCTGTTTTCTAGCATAATTAGCAGTGAAAGTTTCTTAATATTATGTAAAGCCTTCTCTGTTTTTATTTCCTTTTCTGTTGCTGAGTATATAACTTCTACTGTCATCAGTCTACCATATTCCCACAACACCAAAACCACTCATCTTTAACTTCATAATCACAATTCTAAGCCACCACTCATGTTCTTTTTGCCTGAATTCCCGTATCTACCTTGTCTACCTGTCAACTTTTTACTTATTCTTTAACATTTATCTCAGATAAAAATCCGCACTGAGATTTTCTTGGTTTCTTTCAAACAGAATGAATTATACCCTTCTCTGTGTGTCTAGGGCATGTCTGTCTAACCCAGAACTTCCTCATGCTCTACTTCATGCACTTGTTTCTATGCCTTTGTCACAGAGATTGAGTTCTTTAAATGCACAGACTCTAACTCCATCACCCTTTAATCCTTAGAAACAAGCACAGTCTTACATATAAGACGAACTCAATACACATTTTTTGATGTACATGTAATGAGCAGAATTAAACCAACTTATCTGAAAAATGTAAAAATCTTGGTTTATCAAGATGGTTTTTTTTTTTTTTTTCCCAGTTTAAAACCTGTTTACCCTGTCTTAAGTAAGAGCTTATTTATGTTTCGTGTGTCAATGCAAGTTGGTGACAAATTTTCCTGCGAGATTTATTTTGGGGCAATCTGCCTTAATATGGGTTATAATCCTAAGGCATTTTACTATTACAGAAAATTGTAGGCAAAGAGAACTTACTAACATGGGAATTTATTAATCACAGTAAAACATGTGGGTAACAAGCCACAGTATTAATTACAAGTGGGGTTTTATAACAAACATCAGAATTTGTTATATAGGTAAAATAATGAGCTGTTAGAGCTTACTTAGTAGACAAACATCCTATGAATCTAATGATGTATAACAAAGTCCATTTTTCTTCTAGTTGATTTTCTGCTTAATTCAGATAAATCATCACTGTAGTATTACCTTCTTTCATTCATGCAACACATTTTATTTGTATTTTTAATTTATTATTTATTTGTGTGTGTGTGTGTGGAGACAGGGCCTTGTTATGTTGCCCAGGCTGATCTTGAACTCCTAGCCTCAAGCAGTTCAACCCGCCTCAGCCTCTCAAAGTGTTGGGATTATAGGCATGAACCACCACTCCTGGACTCAACAAATATTTGTTAAACATAAGCACACACTATGCAACAAACACTATTCTAATCCTTCAAATCAATTATTCCCAAAAGAAGTAACTTTCTTTCTCTCTTATTTTTTCTTTCCTTTATCATTTTCTTTGACATTTTTAAGAAAACAATCCTTAGGCTTCCAGTTTATTTTAGGACACTCAGGATGTTCTCAGTTATTTTTTAATTCTCAAACTCTCTCTTACATACACTAGTTATTTTTTACCCAGAATTTTAGTATGTATAGTTTTTAAGATGATAACTGCTTAAGAAGTCTTATTTTAGTAGCTATAACACATATCCACTGATTTTTGTTAATATAACATATCAGTCATAGTTTATAAATCCTTTGATTTGGGATTAAATTGAGTTTTTAAAGCGTTAGTACCATTTCACATTTTCAGTGAGAATATGATTGGGTTGTGCTAAAACAGAAATTTAATTTTTTTCTTTGAGACGAAGTTTTGCTCTTGTTGCCCAGGCTGGAGGGCAATGGCACGATTTCAGCTCATCGCAACCTCCACCTCCCGGGTTCAAGCGATTCTCCTGCCTCAGACTCCCTAGCAGGTGGGATTACAGGCATGTGCCACCGTGTCCAGTTAATTTTTGTATTTTTAGTAGAGACGGATTTTCTCCATGTTGGTCAGGCTGGTCTCAAACTCCCGACCTCAGGTGATCCGCCCACCTTGGCCTCCCAAAATGCTGGGATTACAGGTGTGAGCCACGATGCTCAGCCAGAAATTCAAAGTTTTATATATTTTTTATTTATCAAAGATAAAAATTATTATCTTAGAACATCAGTGACTATGGATAATGTTTGTTTTTTGTAAATTGAATAATTAGGTCTCATATTCACAGTTCTATAAGCAAGTTATATTTGTGTTTATTATTTTAGAAAAAGAAATATGTTTTTATAAGAATTAGAATTCAAGAGTGAATGATTAAGTATAATTGTCAATATGACTCAGTTAAGAGCTACTGAATATAAACATTATATTCAAAATAAAACTAATATCATAGGCAGACTATTAGTTTAGCAGTAGATGTAAACACTGCAAAGGACAGTGATTTAAGCCTTCACAAAGATTCATAGTGACATAGAACGACATCAAATTTGTCAAAAGTTCTATTCAGTAAAACATGCAGTTTTTCCCCTTGAGGAAAGTAAAATAAAATAGTGTGTCATTTTAAGATCAGTTAAATACTAATATAAATTAATTGGGATCAATTTTTTTTCTTGGCAAAATGTATCGAAGTTGACTTTAGTCTTTTTTTTTTTTTTTATCTTGGGTGAAATTACCCAATATGTTTATCTAGGATTCAAATCAAAATCCAATAAATTATTCTTTTGCTTAATCTGTGAAAGAAGTTTCAGAAGTATGTTTTTATGTCAAGATTGATATTTAAAAATATTTTTCTAAAACATCGTAGAATAATGTTACAAATGTCTTTGACTTTTTATCCTGCAAATTTAATTTGAAGATTTTTAAGGAGGAGGGTAATCCAATCCAACTGAGTTGTCCTCAAATTACTATCATACTGAGCTTGACTCACAGTTAAGCTTGAGTCTTTTTCCATAATTGTTATGACCCCTCTCTCAAAACACACACACACTCAAAGATAAAAGGAAGAATTCACTTCAAATCTGATTTTGGCCAGAGTTTTACACAGTTGGGGTATACTCCTACCATTTGAAGTTATTAAAAACAAACAAATCATTTACTCAATTTGTCCCTCTTGGAGTCTCTTTCCTGGTAGCAGCATTTAGGATCAACTGTGATCCTAAGTTCCCAAACTGGCCTGTTAACACAAACACGTTTATCAGTATTTGGCTCAAGGACAAAGCACTAAAACAACAGATGGAATCAATATTACATTTTACAAAGCGATTACATCACAAAATCAAGAGTTCTTTGTAATGATTGATGGTGATTGTGTAAATTTCTTCTGCTCTCAGCATTTTCTTCTTATAAGAATGTCTAAGGAAGTGCCATAGGTGCTGGTTATGAAGTAGCTCTGATTAGGTATTAATTGGGTTTCATCCCAGGCTGTGATCTGTTGTGAATTAGTCACCAAAGAAGGTAAAGAATGGAAATAATTACCTGTGCCTTTTAATTAATGTACATATATGGGGATTCAACATTTCACAATAAGATATTTCCCCAAACACCGCCCCCCGCAACACACACACTTTTCTCTAGTTTCTCAATAATTTTGGTCAATGGCTATGTTCAGTGGCTCACATTGTTACGACTGAAAATACTGTTCACAGCAAAACCGTATATTACACCATGATTACATTTCCTTTCTTGTATATCTATGCACTTTTCCATGTTTACAAATGTCTTAGTTTGCTTAGTTATTTTTAATCTTACTCTTTCACTTATCACATTGCAAAAACCATAAAATTTAAATACACAGGGAGAGAACTTCAATGACTATAGATAATTATATAGAGAGTGTATTGTGTGTGTGTGTATTTTAAACAAGAAATACCTCTTGGCCAGGCACGGTGGCTCAAGCCTGTAATCCCACCACTTTGGGAGGCTGAGGTGGGCAGATCACAAGGTCAGGAGATCGAGACCATCCTGGCTAACACGGTGAAACCCCATCTCTACTGAAAATACAAAAAAATTAGCCGGGTGTGGCAGCATGCACCTGTAGTTCCAGCTACTCGGGAGGCTGAGGCCAGAGAATGGCATGAACCCGGGAGGCGGAGCTTGCAGTGAGCTGAGATCGCGCCACTGCACTCCAGCCTGGGCGACCTGGGTGACAGAACAAGACTCTGTGTCTCAAAAAAAAAGAAATACCTCTCTTGCATGCACCTTCCATTCTCCTGCTCCAATTTTTATTGATTGTTCTCTAAACCTGCTACACCAGAGTCATCATAAATTTTCCTTCACCATCATTCAGCTATTTCCCTTGTTTTTTGTATTGTGCATTGTAGTGGATGTATTATATACAGGAATTATTCTATTTTGCTTTAGTTCTTCATTCATGAAACATGTCTTCCAAGAGTAAAATTTTAAAGGCCTTATAAGCTTCTATGAATTAGTTATTATCAACTTTAATTGGCATAGCATTCGAGGATGGAAACCAATTTCCCTCAAAATTAAAAGAGTGGCAGAGCTGGGCGTGGTGGTTCACACCTGTAATCCCAGCACTTTGTGAGGCCGAGGCAGGAGGATCACCTGAGGCCAGAAATTGGAGACTACCCTGGCCAACATGGTGAAAACCCATCTCTACTAAGTATACAAAAATTAGCCAGGCATAGTGGCGCACACCTGTAATCCCAGCTACTCAGGAGGCTGAGACAGGAGAATCACTTGAACCTGGGAGGTGGAGGTTGCAGTGAGCTGAGGTTGCACCATTGCACTCCAGTCTGGGCGACAACAGGGACACTCTGTCTCAAAATAAATAAAATAAAATAAAAGTGTGGCAGAGACTAGATAAATGTTCACACATTGGCCCTTCTTCCTTTGTGGCATAATTTGCATTACATTTCTCATGTCCTTTGCAGACATCACCTTGTGGCTCAGTGCTGGCCAGTGGAATGTGGGACAAAGTAACATACAGACCCTGATGCATGTGTACACATCCTCCACATTCTCCTTTCTTCCTTACTTTGAGAGCTGAATACTGAAAACCTGGGCGTGGATTCCAGGCCCCTTGTGAATAGAGGAGACTCTGAAGGGGAGAAGCCTGGATCCTTGGGTGGTGACTTCCCATGCTGGAGCTCCACCAGTTCACAGGAGTGTGACATGAGCAAGAATGAACTCTATTATTTTATTGTATTGTATTATTACTATTTTTTGAGATGGAGTCTTGCTGTGTCACCCAGGCTGGAGTACAGTGGCGTGATCTCAGCTCACTGCAAGCTCTGCCTCCTGGGTTCATGCCATTCTCCTGCTTCAGCGTCCCCAGTAGCTGGAACTACAGGTGCCTGCCACCACGCCCAGCTAATTTTTTGTATTTTTTAGTAGAGACAGGGTTTCATCATATTAGTTAGGAAGGTCTCGATCTCCTGACCTCGTGATCTGCTCACCTCGGCCTCCCAAAGTTCTGGGATTACAGGCATGAGCCACTGCACCCAGCTGAATGAACTCTATTATTAAACACCACTGAGAATTTAAGATTCTTAGAGTTGCAAGCTTCTTTCTAGCTAATACAATGTCATATAAATTTTAATTTTAAGAATCTTGACTGGACGTGGTGGCTTAGGCCTGTAATCCCAGCACTTTGGGAGGCCGAGGTGAGTGGATCACGAGATCAAGGGACGAGACCATCCTGGCCAACATGGTAAAACACCATCTCTACTAAAAATACAAAAAAATTAGCTGGGCATGGTGGTGCACGCCTGTAGTCTCAGCTACTTGGAAGGCTGAGGCAGGAGAATCACTTGAACCTGGGAGGCGGAGGTTGCTGTGAGCTGAGATCGTGCCACTGCACTCCAGCCTGGGCGACGGAGCGAACTGTGAATTAGTCACCAAAAAAGAAAACATTAGTCACAGAAAAAAAGAATCTTGGTAAAATCCACATAGAAAATAATTGCATATCTCACCAGGCATAGTGGCTCACACCTGTTATCCTAGCGCTTTAGGAGGCCAAGGAAGGATTACTAGAAGCCAGGAGGTTGAGACCACCCCAGGCAACATAGTAAGATGCCATCTCCACAAAAATAGAACACAAAAACAAAAACAGAAACAAACAAACAAACAAAAAATAATTGGGCATGGTGGTGCATGCTTATAGTCCCAGCTACTTGGGAGGCTGAGGCAGGAGGATCACTTGAGCCCAGGAGTTTGAGGCATTTCCGATCTTCAAATCCCACATAGGCAACAAGATTTCCAGCTGCTTCTTCAGATGACTGGGCATTGTTTCCTAGCTTTTAAGTAAAACTAACATTTGGAAGTCCCTGCTGTATTGATGAGGGGGTTGAGTCCTAGCTCCCTCCTTTTACAGAGGCCCATATCCTCTATTCCTACAGGAGCATTAGAAGACAAGGTCAGAGGCTGGGCATGGTGGCTCACACCTATAATCCCAGCACTTTTGGAGGCCGAGGTGGTCAGATCACTTGAGGTCAGGAGTTCAAGACCAGCCTGGCCAACATGGGGGAAAATCCATCTCTACTAAAAATACAAAAATTACCCAGACATAGTGGTGTGCACCAGTAGTCCCAGCTACTCAGGAGACTGAGGCAGGAGAATCACTAGAACCCAGGAGGCAGAGATTGCAGTGAGCCGACATCATGCGATCGCAGTCCAACCTGGGTGACAGAGTGAGCCAGTCTGAAAAAAAAAAAAGATAAAGTTGGTGTTTCTACCCCTTTTATATGATCCATATGCTCTTATGTTCTGTGCCTTGCAGGCTTTCACTTCCTCTACCCATTTCAGCTTTTAGTTCTCTCTATACAGAGAGAGAGAGACAGAGAGAGAATATCAGCTCAGTCTTCTGTGTCTTCAGAAGTTAGCTACTCATCTTATTTTGAACATGACTCTCACTATGCATCATTTTACATAAGATGTTATACTTTTTCTTTGTAAGAATTTCATTTTAGAATAGAGTCCAGGCTTATCATTTGGTAAGAGCATAATCTGGTAGGGCAGCTACTGTTCATTCTAAAACTTTTGAGAATACATCAGAAAACAAACAAACAAACAAAAAAACACCAGTCTAAATTCAAGTAACACTGAACCTCACAGAGGGACCACACTTCTTGAGAGACCTTATAACAGCATATCTACTTGCAGGAGTGGAGTTCTATATGTATATAAAGTAAAAAAGATGAATGAGGGCCTGGTGCAGTGGCTCACACCTACAATCCCAGCAATTTGGGAGACTGAGGCAGGTGGATCACCTGTGTTTGGGAGTTCAAGACCAACCTGACCAACACGGAGAAACCCCATCTCTACTAAAAATAGAAAATTAGCCGGGCATGGTGGTACATGCCTGTAATCCCAGCTACTCGGGAGGCTGAGGCAGGAGAATCACCCGAATCCAGGAGGTGGAGGTTGCAGTGAGCCGAGATCATGCCATTGCACTCCAGCCTGGGCAAAAAGAGTGAAACTCTGTCTCAAAAAAAAAAAACGGATGAATTACCATTGTTAATAAAATAACTATAAGGCTAATAATTTCTTCCATTTTATTAAATTGTTCTGTGTTCCATTGAAAAGAGGAAGGATTTAATCCCTAATGGTGTAATATGAACACAGTTATTAAATCTTAAAGGCAAATAAAAATTTTGTAGAATTTTATTTTAATTTGACTTTCACCTCCATTATTTTCCAAAAACTGTGCCTGTCAAGATCAGCAGTGATCTCTCCATCATTAAGTCTATAGTCACGTCTCCATTTTCATCTTTCTTGACCTATGAAGAGCATTGACCAAATTGTTTACTCCCTTCTCCTTGATGTCTCTTCATCAGGCCTCCAGAACCCTACAGATCTACGATTTTCTTTCAATAACATTAATGCCCTCCCTCAGCCTCATTTTTTGGGTCCTCCTATACCTTCTGCCCTTTATAGAGAAGTGTCCCAGCATTTCATCCTTGGCCCTTACCCTTGGTCATTAAGTTTAGTCATTAAGTTTTATTTATTTATTTATTTTAATTTTTTTCTTTTTTCTTTAGACACCCCATAAGGCCCTGGAGAATCGTATTAGTTTTAAATGTCATCCATATGCCAAGATATCCCCATTTTTACATCTCTAACCCTTAGACGTCTTTAGGAAACCCAGACTCCTACATCCAGTTGCATCATCACTTGAATGTAAAATAAAATTCTCAAACTTAACATGTCCAGACTGGGTTATCCATAAATCCATCCCAAACTGCTTTACCTACAAACCTCTGCTTCTCGGTTGAAGAAATGGGATTCATCCTTCTAATTTCTCAAGCCAAAATCCGTGGGCCCATTTCTGACTCCTCTCTCCCCCACAGCCAGGCAATCCAACAGGAACTCTTGCTGGCTCTGCCTTCAAAGTATTTCCAGGCTCTCTGTGTTGCTCTCACCTCACCTACTAGCTCTAACCTAAAGCTACCAGCAGCAATATAATTACCTCCTCATTGTTCTCTCAGCTTCTGTTGTAGCTGCACTGCAATCTTTCTCAATAATGCAGCCAGAGTGATTCTTCTAAGACATTGATAAAATCATGACACTCTTCTCCATAAAACTCTATGATGGCTGCTCATTTTATACCAAATAACAGCCAAAGTCCCTAGGATGATCTACGAGAAGATCCTCTGGAACTGGGCCACAGTATTATCTGTGACCTCATCCCCTAATACTCCTCTCCATGCTCATTTGGCTCCAGACACTCTGATTTCCTGAGATTCTTTGAACACACCAGCCATTCTCTCACCTCAAGGCTTATTCTTTTCTCTGCCCACAAACCCTCTTTTGTCCTGGTCAACTCTCTCCCTTCCTTAGAGCCTTTGTTCTTATGACATCATTTAGGGATTGGTCAACCCAGCTAACACTGAAATCTGCCCCATTTTGCACATCCAAATCCAGTACGCCGATCTACTCTTAGTTTCGTTCCATAGACTTACTGCATTCTCTCATAGCTTACAATTTACTTCTTGTCTATGACCTCTAGAATGTGAGCATTATAAAAGAAAGATTGTTGATTACCTCTTTTACTTACATATGCAAACTACCTAAATGAGCACCTGCTAAGGGACACGTACTTAATTCTTATCACTGAATAAATAAATTAAAAGTACAACAATTCAATTTTTATACATGTGAGTTTAAAACATGTCTTTCATGAGACATACTTTTCAATTTCAGAGAACTTCATGGTAGGTTACTTGAATTGATATTATAGTGTTTTGTAGTAAAGCCAATTAAAACTTGAATTTAAGAAATGAACAATTGCCTACACAACTGAAAGGCTGTTAGACTTATCCACGGTACAGATAGATTATGGAGACTGTGGTATCTCTCATACATACCCCAAGACAAAACTATATATTTAGCCAGAACACTGGAAATTTTAAAGTGATTAATAGCTTGGCTGGGTGTGGTGGCTCACGCCTGTAATCCCAGCACTTTGGGAGGCCAAAGTGGGCAGATCACGAGGTCAGGAGATCGAGATCATCCTGGCTAACATAGTTAAACCCCGTCTCTACTAAAAATACAAAAAATTAGCCGGGCGCGGTGGTGGGCGCCTGTAGTCCCAGCTACTCGGGAGGCTGAGGCAGGAGAAATGGCGTGAACCTGGGAGGCGGAGCTTGCAGTGAGCTGAGATTGCACCGCTACATTCAAGCCTGGGCTACAGAGCGAGACTCCATCTAAAAAAAAAAAAATTTGATTGGTATACTCTATTATATAAATGGTAATTAATACCTTCCAATTTATTTAAAAAATATAATGTTCTTCAATGTCTAAAGAATGCTCACTTCTCTTAATTAAGTGCTAGAAGTTTTGATAAAATTGATGTAATTACAGCCAAATTGCCTTCTCATTTATAAAAATGCAAACAATAGTAATATAATGAAAACTAGTGGAATAATTATGCCTGCTCTATACCAAATAAATTCCCAATTTTTGTGCTAAATTTGGTATAATGAAAGGATATTCACTTCAGTAATCTAGTTCTTATCTGAATGCAAAGTGAAAGGCAGGCTTGGAATAATTTGCTCTTTATATCTTACTTCAAAATTGTCAACAAAGATAGAGATAGCATTAATTGCCTCATCATATTTGCGTATGGTTTTACATCTGATTAGCCATGGAAAAAAAAACTGTGGTTTTTAAATACATGAAATTAGAACTATCTGGAAATTGCTTGTCAGGAACCTGTCAGCTCAGTTTCAGTATTTCATGTTATTAAATACTTTTTCTCTTGCTACTTGTTCATGGTAAGATTTGCTAAGTCTGACAGAAACATTTTAATTACAATTTGAACTCAAATAACTTCTTTAAGATCCACCTTAAGATCACTTTCTGATAATTAATATTGAGAAATATTAATACTGAAATTAATTTGGAGTTTATGTATTTAAGTGCCTTCTAAAATGAGTATAAAGACATATACCATTTATATTCTATATAATTACAGGTTCATAGACTTACTGCATTCTATCATAGTTTATAATTTACTGCTTGTCTATGACCTCTAGAATAGCTTCTAAACTAATGAGTTTGGAAATATACGCAACGTTGCTGCTTCCACCATTTACAGAGGAGATTGTTTTCTTATATTCTTAGTCTTGTCATTTTAGTTTTCTTCTCCTGCTCACTGTAAAACAAAAGAAAATATTAACTTTAAATTGTATATGAAAGATCCTGATAATATTAAAACATTTTCTATGTACAAAAAATGTAGAAAAGACTCTTCACTTTCTAGAAGTACTCTTCATGTGAAGCAGTTATCATGAAATTTGCCTGTTAGCAGCCTAAGTGAACTTACAACTAAAACTGTAAATAATTGTACTCTATATACATGAAATGCATTTATTACATGTTATTTCAGATTAGGCAAAGGTGAGCTTAGAAATGTGTGTTCATGGATGCCTATTCAGAGAGAGCCGACATGACATTATGAATATTGTAGTCTGGAAGGGAATTAATTTTATTCCATTTTTTCTATATGTATACATATATATACACACACACACACACACACACACACACATACACACAGAGAGAAAGAGAGATACCCAGTGTAAATAGGAAAAATAATTATTAAATAATGTATACCACGTAAATATATACTTGAAAAAAATCAACATTTTTTTTTGAGACGGAATCTCACTCTGTTGCACAGGTTAGAGTGCAGTGGGTGATCTTGGCTCACTGCAAGCTCAGCCTCCCGGGTTCACACCATTCTCTTACCTCAGCCTCCTGAGTAGTTGGGACTACAGGTGCCCGCCACCAAGCCTGGCTAATTTTTTAAATATTTTTAGTAGAGACGGGGTTTCACCATGTTAGCCAGGATGGTCTCGATCTCCTGACCTTGTGATCTTTCCTCCTCAGCCTTCCAAAGTGTTGGGATTACAGGCATGAGCTACTGCGCCTGACCAAAAATCAACATTTTAAAACTGCAGCATTTCATAATGGAAACCAAATAAACACTTGTTTTATAAAAGCCCATTTACATATTTTATAAATAAAGCATATTTAAAATTTAAAATATAAATGATTAACATTGTTTTTTAGACTAAATTATTTGCATTCAGTACCTTCTGATATAAGCCCAATGTTATTGAACCATGAAGAAACAACTCAATTGATATTCAATTCATACATAGACAATATTAGTATCTTAATTGTTTCCATAATTCTGGTAAGTTTCTACACTCAATAACCTGCAAATATTTCATTTCAGATACCATCTTGATTATGAAGCCCACCCTAGCATATTCTAAATTACTGCTGGACATGCTACTATTCTAGCAAGCTCAGCCTGGTTCCTCAATTTTAACAGGGGAGTGTCGAAGAAAAGTCACACAGTGACAGCTGCTTAGCAGTAGAAAGGTTTAATTATTATTTTGAGAAAAAAAATGGGGTAAATAATGGAGAAAAAAGAACTAGAAACTCCAGGAGAAACAAATAATTGTTCAGCAAATACATGGCTGAAATATTAAGCAAAGTAGCAGCAACATGGTTGTAAACACTTGGAGGCGTTCGTGAAAGACAAATGCTTCTTTTTACATGACCCAAGTCTACACTGGACCCCGTGAAAAGGGAACCTAGTCTTAGCACAGTGTTTGGACCAGCATGGACCAATGTCTATGCAATCATGACAGTGTGACATTCTTCATGTTCAATTTTTAGCTTACAGACAAAGCACAGGAACCTTGGTTGTGATTTTTAAATGTAGATATTGTTATTCTCATGAAAAGTGGAGCTTAGAGAAATTTGGGATGTAACAAATGTATGGTGCTGACTCCCTCAGCTTATAAACAGGCATTCAAGGATGGCTTAGGAATTTGGTGGATCATAAATAGATATTCAAAAGTATTAGTTATAATTACAAACACAACAAAGAAATAGACATAAGCAAAAGAAAAAGGAAAGCACAAGCACATGCCTGTACATACACACAGACTTACAAAGCATTATAGAATGTGAAGCGTAAGTTAACTAAACTCCACATCTTTCACGTCAAGTGTATCGGTTTTGTTCTCTTTTTTTAAATACTTTAAAGTTCTGGGATACATGTGCAGAATGTGCAGGTTTGTTACATAGGTATACATGTGCCATAGTGTTTTGCTGCACCTATCAACCCATTATCTAGGTTTTAAGCTCAGCATGCATTAGGTATTTGTCCCTAATGCTCTCCCTCCGCTTGCCCCCCACCCTCCAACAGGCCCTAGTGTGTGATGTTCCCCTCCCTGTGTCCATGTGTTCTCATTGTTCAGCTCCCACTTATGAGTGAGAACATGCAGTGTTTGGTTTTCTGTTCCTGTGTTAGTTTTCTGAGAATGTTAACGGCAGCTAGAGAGTGCTGGATCAGTTATTTTTAAATTTTTTTTTTATTTTTTGAGACAGAGTCTCACCTTGTCGCCCAGGCTGGAGTGCAGTCGTGCAATCTCCGCTCACTGCAACCTGCAGCTCCGGGATTCAGGCATTTCTCGTGCCTCAGCCTCTCGAGTAGCTGGGATTACAGGTATCACCACTATGCCCAGCTAAATTTTGTATTTTTAGTAGAGATGGTGTTTCACCTTGTTGGCCAGGCTGGCCTCAAACTCCTGGCCTCAAGCAATCATCCTGCCTCAGCCTCCTAGAGTGCTGGGATTACAGATGTGAGCCACCTCACCTGGCCAGTTATTATTTTTTTAAAAATTATAAAGCAAGGGAAAAAGTATAACTATTTAAATGTGTAATTTTAAAACTGTACAACAAGTGTACAGTTTTGCAAAATTCCTTTAGCGAGTGAATGAATGAAGACATTTCAAGACCACTGGTCTAGTCTCAGCTTGATGCACAGTGCTAAAGCCTGGCTCTCAACAGCTGCCTCCTGTGTGTCTGTCTCTGCACTCCATCACCCTGCAGTCTTGTTCTCTTTAACTCTTTCCTTTTCTGGATGTGCCTGCTTTCATTCACCCCAGGCCTGTCACTTTCTCCTCTCTACTGAATTCTCTTTACCTAGCTGACATCTTAGGCTTCCTGTTTTCTTTTATTTATTTATTTATTTATTTATTTATTTATTTATTTTGACGTGGAGTCTCACTCTGTCACTGAGGCTGGAGTACACTGGTGTGATCTCGGGTCACTGCAACCTCCGCCTCCCAGGTTCAAGCGATTCTCCAGCCTCGGTTTCCAGAGTAGCTGGGATTACAGGTGCCCGCCACCATGCCCGACTAATTGTTGTATTTTTAGTAGAGACGGGGGTTTCACCATCTTGCCAAGGCTAGCCTCGAACTCCTGACCTCAGGTGATCCACCCATTTCGGCCTCCCAAAGTGCTGGGATTACAAGTGTGAGACACTGCGCCTGGCCTAGGCCTCCTGTTTTCTGTAAGCCTTCCCTGATCGGCTGAGGCCTCTGCTGTGGAAATTCGAAATGGTCTGTAGTTCTTCCCCTTTCCTGTCACATTTGCCTGCCTAAGGTGGCACCGGATTTCATGTCTTCATCTTCCACAGTAGGTTCTGTGAGGGTGGAGACTTGTTTGTTGTAGCCACAGGCGTAGCATTCCAGGACACAAAGTAGATGCTCGAGAATTGTAAGTGAACTTGCAGCAATAACAATTACTCGAAGTGAACTAGCAAAAATTGTATGCAGTGTGATCAGAGGCAGGGTGGCCAATATTTTAATATTGAAATCATTTTTATATAAAAAGAATTCATCAACAAAGTATTCAAATGTTCCACATGATAAATACTAGCATAATTCTTTGTAAAAATTATATATTTTGAAATCAGTGTCTGACTGGAAGTAGAGGCACAACCCACACTTATTGCAAGAATGAATTCATGAGGCCACAGTACAGCATTGTGCTTAAGAGCTCAGTCTCTCCAAGTAAACACCCTTGGGTTCTTGAGATTAGTTGTGTGAAAAAGGGAAATTTATCAACCCCTGTGAGTCTCCATTTTCTTATCTGTAAAACCGGGACGGTATTGTACCTACGTCTTTACATTATAAGGACAGAGGAAGATAATGAAACCGTGCTCAGAGGGTATTAAGAACTAAGTAGTAGATGTTATTATTAGGTTTTTGATAAGCAAAGAGAGATCGAAACTATATTTACTGATCATGTTAAGCTGGAATATGTTGACCAATGTTCAACAGCTTCCCACAGGGTACATTTATCTTTGAGATAAATGTAGCCAAGAAAACTAGAGCTTTAGGCTGCTGGCTTATTTGGTCCCAACTTATATCTACAATAGGTTATGTTTTCCTTGTACCTCTTTGAAACACTTGTTTTTCACTGTAGGACTCTACTTCAGCAGATAATGAACACTCTCATTTCACCCTCAAAGTTAATTAGTGTGATGTCTTGTCCCTTAGGTTAGTTTCTATGGACAATCTCATGATATGGATTTCTTCATTAAACTACATGGATTTAACAATTATGCCTCTAGGAACAAAAAAAGCTGAGAAACATATGTAGGTGGTTAAGAGTATTTAATATGTTTTTATATTAATTTCTAAGTAAGCATTTCGCAGAGCTTTTTAATATAGTATTTCAAATGGTAAGTGATTAATCTAGGAATCTTGGCTTAATAGTTTTGAACCAAATGATCTTTTTTTTACCAGTACCTTGAAATTCTAAAATACAGGGAACAGTTTATATTCTGAGTGTAAATAAAATTGACTATATTCTTGCTCTCATGTATTCTCCAAAAAAACCGAAAGTCATGTTAGTGTTAAAACCAAGTGATAAGGTCGGGCACAGGGGCTCACACCTGTAATCCCAGCACTTTGGGAGGCTGAGGTGGGCAGGTCACAAGGTCAGGAGATCGAGACCATCCTGGCTAATATGGTAAAACCCCATCTCTACTAAAAATACAAAAAATTAGCCTAACGTGGTGGCAGGCGCCTATAGTCCCAGCTACTCAGGAGGCTGAGGCAGGAGAATGGCATGAACCCGGGAGGCAGAGCTTGCAGTGAACCGAGATCGTCCCACTGTACTCCAGCCTGGGCAACAGAGAGAGACTCCATCAAAAAAAAAAAAAAAAAAAAAAAAACTGAAGAATTATAATAAATTTAAATTTATTTCTAACTAATTTTAATAATGCCTACATGCATGAATTAATTAATTAATGCAAGGAAGCAATAATTGAGGAAAAGAAAACATGCTATATCCCTATATTCATGGTGCAGATTTCTTCAATTTACCTACCTTGGTGAAGCTATTCTAATATGTAGACTGAGATTACATAAGAAAAAATGAATTACAAAAATATCTTGGCTTCTTGCAAATCAAAATGTTAGGTCCTAAATTGTCAAGAAATGAAAGGTAAAACAAGGTGTTTTGTTTCCCTTAACAGTATTGGACGTATTTAGGACAACCAGAATGATTAAAGGTTTTGAGCAACTACTGTATTCAGGAAAGACTGAAAAGATTAGGATTCTTTAGGCTGGAAGTAATGAGAGCAGACATGAATGAGATCTCTGATATCATGAAGGTTGTGTGTAAGGTGACCACTTGTTCAACCAAATCACAAAATGTTAGAAAGAAAATGCTTTGGGAATTTAGTGCAAAATTCCAGAGAGTAATCCTTAACAGAAGTCCCTTTGTGTGCAATTATTTGCAAACTCTGGTGCTACTGCCCAGTGGATGGCAGCTTTTCTCTTCTTCACACAATGGCTTCAGAACACTTGCATGGTCTCTTTGTCTCCTCATGACGTTTCTCAGTCATGAATCATATCCATCTTTAACACACTGTTAGCCAGTTGTACATAAGAAGACAATTGTGATTTAGTGTTATGAGTTTGGGGGTAAAAACATAAATTGGGAAGCAATTTAAGCTTAGCTGCTATAAGCTTAGCCGAAGAATCCACCCTGATGTCTAATACACAAGCAAGCCTGGCTCTCCCCAGGCCAATCCATTTCTCCTTAGGGATTGGCTGAAGGAAGGAAGTGGTTTTCTTGTTAGCTTTCAGCTTGAGTCTTCAGTTTCAGCCTGAATTTAGATCTCAGCAAAAATGTGTTTGTTTTTCAATTTCTTCATTCTAGATAGTTGGCAATTTGACTCCCTCGTAGCTGATGTTGTATTCTGCCAGCAAGTTATGATATGGATATCTAGCATTTACTTATCCATCAATTGGAAAATAGTTATCCAACTTATCTCCTGTGCCACTCCCTTTGTGAGATGCTGTAAAACCAGAAGAGGTCAGGCAGACAATGCCCCTGCTTTCATGGAGCTTCCTACCAGTGCAGACAGGAGTACTGCAGTATTTACAGTAGGATGTGATGAGGGCCGTAATGGGGATGGAAGAGGATGCTATGGAGACATGGAGAAGAGGACCTTCAGCCTGCAGAAGGGGAGCAGTATAGGCAGAGCGTGAACATTCAGAGGCTAAACAGTTGTAGTCCAAAAACAATTATGTGGACTTGAAAGAAGTTTGCCAAATGTGAGACTGAAGGACAGACAGAGGGCAGATGTGTTACAAATATCAACTTTATAAAACTAAGAACAATGAGAAGACATTGCTTTCCTCTCTTGAAGGTAATGTAATTATATTTTCAATATAAAAAAAGAATCACATTGTCTTCAAGTGAGGGAGATGGATTGGAAGAGAAAATGGCAGTCAGAGCATTTTTTTTTGCAGGAATCTGAATTAGGAATTGGGCAAATTCCTACATTTCGGTTTTATTTCCTGAAACTGAAGTACAGCTACTCTAATAAAGAGATAATAACTAATTCTGAGTCTTGGTCTTCTCTTGTTTCTGCATGAGAACACTTCCACCTTTCCTGTTTTGTTGCTGCAAAAAGTACACTGGCAATATGTTCATCCCATCCTAAGGAGACACTCACTATGATTATCAATGAGGATTACTCACTGGCAAATTTCATTCAAAAATGAAATACAAATACATAATGTTTTGCTGCACTATATCTTTATCAGAGTATCATATTTCAACTTTGAGAAGTAAAGTTCAAATTTAGGAATTTGCCTTGAAAGTCATGGAAACCTGAAAGATTTTTTATAATGTAGAATTGCAAATTACCTGCCTACAAATTCTACTGGTGTCACTCTCTGAGTCATCTGGGTCATTTTCTAATGCCCCTTTGCTGCATGAATGCTGTCCTTTAAAAAAATCTAGAAATTAACTGGGTCAGAATGATGCAGTGTTTAGAGGAGAGCTTCTCAGCTTTGGATGCATGTTAGAGAAAAGGTGCAAAGGTGCTTTAGAGTGTCTCATTAGAATGGGGTAAGCATTTTGCCACTGTATTTTTTACAGCAATAAAACAGGAAATTTAAAAGTATCTTCATGGAGAAACAGGAGAAGTCCAAAACTCAGATTTAATCAGGATTCTGGGCCTTCTACAGTGCAACCATCTGAAGTCAGCAGTAAGAAAATGAAGTGCATGAAGAAACATGTGGTGCCCAATTCCTCTGCCATCTAAAGCCCACATGTAACTTTTTCATGAAATAAGAAGCAGAAAATACACCAGCAATGGCACTTCTGTATTATAAGAGACCACCTATAAGGCCAAGTGAAATATGTAAGTGTTTATTTTTCTTAGTTATTCAACGAACAGAAATTGAATAACAAGCTAAAAGATGCCTACGGCAAGAAACAGTTTCCATCCCTCTCCCTTCCACTATTTTCCATTTCCTTTTCTCTTGATTCCACATGTCATGAGTGATTTTTCAAAAGAAATATTATATTACACTAGTCAACTTCCAAAAAAAAGTTAACATAGACACAACATCATAACATCACAGCATAAAAAAGGATGTCTTTTTCAGAAGCAAAAATGAAATTGGAAGGATCTCTTTGCCCTTCTCTTTTCTTCTGGGCACTACCAGAAGTAAATTTCAGAAAAAAGAGGCAAGAGGAAAGGGAAAGAAAGAAAACTAAGTGGAGATGAAGACAGAAGAACGAAAGCAGGAGCTGTATGTCAGGGGAAGAACATCTCTGTTTCATTTACAAAGACGATAAAACACATATCCTCCAAAACACAAATACATGGCATCCTAGAGCGGCCCGCTTTCAGCTTTGTCCCAGCTACCTCTACAGGAAACTTTTGCTTTAGTTAAGGGTGGTCTATAGACTCTTTTGAGAAGATCAGTTCAACCAGGCCAGATTAGATGTCTCCTGTGTATATCCTGATAGTAAACCCTGCTTATTACTCATGGCATCCTCTGACGACAAGGGCTGCATCTGTACAGAGTAAGGGTGCCCTCTCTTCTTAGTGCTGCTGATGATGGAAGAGAAACCGTGGAGGAATTACAGAGAAGCCATAGGTATGTTTAGGCCATAGACATGTCTTCATGCAGAGATAGGAGAAGCCCAAGACTCAGAATTAATCAGGACTCTGGGCATTCTGTAGTGCAACCATCTGAAATCAACAATCAGATAAGGGAGCACATGGAGAAACATGTGGTGCCCAAATCCTCTGCCATCTGAAGCCCACGTGTAACTTTTTTTCATATTATATGTTGTATTTTCAGAGGGTTTGACTGGTTCCTTCTTCCTTTCCCCCAAGAAACTAATATATATGATAAGAGGTTTTTTTAGAGACCTGTCCTAAGAAATTTTAATTTTTATTAATGTGATTGTTGACAATATTATCTGTTACCTGTCTCAGTTATCTTTATTTTAATAGTGCCTTTATAAATATACTATATGTAAATTTTACCTTGTTTTTGCAGAAGATTGTTCCTAATGAGGAGAGTAGATTAACTATCAAAGGTACCAAAGTCTAGTTTTCACACCAGAAACATCACTCTGACAGATTCATTAGTGTCTGTTGTATTAACATGTATATATGTTTTAACATATATATAATATATATACATAACGTGTGTGTGTGTGTGTGTTCAAATTACCATTTGAAATTTCCACCCAATATTTTGATGTCACACAGACATGACCTTAAATGCTTTGTGTTTTAAATTGTGGAAATCTTCCTGAGATTTATACCATTTCCTAATTTTCGACCAAGGTTTGATAATTTCACTTAAAGAAGAAATAGAAACTCATAGGGTTTTTGCTGCGTTATATCTTGATCCTTCGTTAGAGTCTATGTACTTCAATATTGGAAAGTAAAGCCCAAATGAAAAAGTGTTAATAAGCATTTCTTCTATTCAGATTTGATGTCTAACAGCTGGCATTCATTCATCAAAAGATTCCTGGCATGAGCGCCCTAAAATCTGGACTTGGATGCTAAGGAGATTTTTTTTTAATGTAACCAGTGGGATCTTCTTATTACAGTGACTCCAGAGCTGGGTTGAGAAGTTAGGGTTATCAGCCAAAAAACAGCATCATTTACGGAGTACCAGAATAGACAAGTGCACATAACATCATCTTTAATATGTATTGTGTCTACTGTGCCTGTGTTCTAGTCATCAAAAAGGACTGGATAGATACGATGGTTTAATCCAGCCGGTTTTACTGTTAGTTCAAAGTTGAGTCAAAGCAGTAACTGACAGCATCTTCCATTTGGCAATTAACTAGTGAATGCCTATACTCACTAGTTATATTCCTCCCACTGTTGAGTCATGTTATAATTATTAGGTTGGTGAAAAAGTAGTTGCACCAACCTAACAGATTGTGCACTATTCAAATTTTCCATATTTTATGACCTGTCTCCTAAATAAATTTGCAAGTACCTCAAAGGCCCTAGACACTCTACATTTTTCTACATTTTTAATATTCTCTATCTTCACCATGTCTAGAAGTTTGCCTGGCATTTAAAAATTTTTGTTAATTAAACTATATAAAGTAGATGATTTAATATAAGTGAAGACACACTACCAGAAGTTCGTTCTCTAATCATGTAAAAAAATATTTGCTAGATGGTAAGCCTCCCCACCCCGACCCCTTCCAGGGTGGAGATGTTACATGTAAGAGATTTTCTTTCTTGATAAGAGAAGCCCTTCAGGATTCAGAAATAATCAGGCTCTGATAAAGTGACTCATTCTTTTAACTACCCAGAAATTTAAACTCCTTGGGTCTCGGCACAGCTACTCACATCTCTTCCAGAAATGAGAGTTACTGACATAGTAGAACAGTCAAGCGGTCTGAGAAGATGAAGTTTAATTACAACTTTAATAGCACACAACTGCAAAGCATCCAACCAGAATGGTAATAGAAATTATAATATTCATTTGGTCTATCAATCATACTTTTTGTTAATTTCCTGAATTTGGCATCATCAAGTAGTGATCCTGGCTACGACAAAATTTTGGCTGGCAAGAACTAAAGCATTCCCTACAGAACTAGCAATGATCTGCCATAACCTCATTTCTATGGGATAAAATGGGCACCAGGAACCTGACCAAAGCAGCCAGCAATAAACACAGCATCAATTATGCCACCACAAGACCTAAAGTAGCAAAGAACAAGACAGCATCAATTATTCAATCTCTACGTGTAGATTCATGCAACAGCACTCCTTGAATGCATTGACAATGTGTGTTAAGTTAGGCATTCTGTTCCAAATCACTGACTTGCTTGAAGAGTTATAAAATAAAACTTAAGAAGTTGCTGTGTTTATGACCACAGAGCAAGGGTCAGAAGTGGAATCCTGGGAGCTGCTGAAAATTTATTTCACAATATTGCTTAAAACTGGCCCCAAGAGGGAAGACAGAGTAGAAAATGGCTCTAATTTCATCTTACTCACTTGAAATTATGGAGTGATATTTACAGTCCTGCCTCAGTCAACTGACAGCAAATCTTTTCCTACGATTGCAGAAAGTTTCTTGTGAAGAGAATGTGTTAAAGGAACACATTGTAGGGAGAGAGAGGCAAACACCGAGGAAAAATGCTTCCATTGATAAAAATTCATGCCAAGACTTGATGATATAGCCATAAAGCAAGCCCTAGCATGGAAGTGTTTCACTCTGGAATCCCTTGAGGCCTAACACATGAACTTGCAAAGTGTGAGGCTTTAGGATCTGGTGACAAATGCAGTCATCGAGAAATTCTGGCATTCAGTGAATTCTGTCAAGGTGGTTTCAACATGGGGGCTGTGCAACACGGATAGATTTATTCCATGCAAGACCATACAAGTCAGGAATTGTTGTGTTGGGAAGAAAAGGTTATTAAACCTTTTAGGATTGTTTAGCACAGCTAACAGGAATCCAAGTTTGACTTTGAACAAGCAAGTCATATGCAATCAAGACTTGGAGAAATGTCTTTCCAGTGATCTTTTTCTCTTTTATAAACTACTCATCAAAATTTGTAATACATTTGTTTTTAAATAAATTGAGTGCCAAAAATAATTGTAATACTAACTCAACCCAAAAGAAGGTTATTTTGTTTTGTTTTGCTTTTCTATTTCTTTTATTATTACAGAGTCATATGATCACTGGATAAAATTTATACACATTATTTCCAGAGGCTAGAATACAGTGTATTAGCCAGGATTCTCTAGAGGGACAGAACTAATAAGATAGATGTATATATGAAAGGGAGTTTATTCAGGAGAGTTGACTCACAGGATCACAAGGTAAAGTCCCACGACAGGCCCTCTGCAAGTTGAGGAGAAAGGAAGCCAGTAGTGGATCATTTCGAGTCCCCAAACCTCAAAAGTAGGGAAGTCAGCAGTGCAGCCTTCAGTCTGACCAAAGGCCCTAGAGCCTCTGGCAAACCACTGGTGTAAGTCCAAGAGTTCAAAAGCTGAAGGACTTGGAGTCTGATGTTCAAGGGCAGAAAGCATCCCACACAGGAGAAAGATGATGGCCGGAAGACTCAGTCCGTCTAGTCCTTCCACATTCTTCTGCCTGTTTTATCCTAGCTTCTCTGGCAACTGATCAGATTGAGGGTGGGTTTGCCTTTCCCAGTCCACTGACTCAAATGTTAATCTCCTTTGGCGACACCCTCACAGTCATACCCAGGAACAATACTTTGCATCCTTCAGTCCAATCAAGTTGACACTCAATAATAAGCATCACATAGAGTAATCACTAAAATATTTTGAATCAATAAAAATAATAAATTAGGATAAAATTCTGTGGGAGTAGTAGGATGGTAATATAAGTTCAAGAAGAAAACAAAAGAATGATGTAAAACCTCTGATGATCAAAAATTAGAGCTTGTTCATGACAAAATATTCTTTTCAGAATAGTTATCTTGATGCATATACTGTGTTAAATGTATAACTGATGTCACTAACAAATTATAGAAATTTTCATTGGTAAACACTATAAATTGAACTTTACCACTTTAGTATTATTAGGATATTTTTGTTGAACCTTAAAGTAAACCATGTAGAGGCTAACAACTTCCTTGGGGAAGAATCATTAGGTGAATTTGCAACATAATTGTTTTATTTTTGTAATATAAAGTTTAATCATGCATTAGCATAAGTAAGACATTTTGTCTTCAATAAAAGTGTCATAATATACAAATTTTGTTTAACCCTGGACTCCTGTGAGATGTGTGAAATTTCAAAACACTTTAAGAGATTAAAACATTTTAGTTACGAACAAGTATTAATGGATGTATTCAATGTAAATGCTTTATTTCAAAAAATATTTAGTGTTTGCAAAATTCTATCCAATAAACCTGAGTTATATTCTCCTCTGAACATTATTCTGTCTTTGTGCAATAGCCATAGCTTATCCTACAGGATAGACTGGCCTCTAATTATTCCCATGTTTATCTTATGTGCACAGATTGTCTGTATTGTGGCTTATCCTCAGGTATTTCCAGATGTGTTCGTAAGTGCACATTCATCAATATGCATATTTGTCTTATGTATAAAAGCTAGCTTCACTGTTTTTTTAAAGGCCTTTTTAAAAGATTATTTGCTGAAAAGTCCAAAGAAACTGATTTAATTTGTGTGAGAATGTTTGCTTTTTTGCTTATGAGTCAAAAACACCACAAAGACCCTTTAACAATATGGTTTCTGTTTTAGCCAGAAGGATAAGGTAAGATGAAGCTCTGCAATTTATTTTTTTATGAAGTATTCATTTCATATAATCTTGTCAATGTATAGTGAAGAAAATACTTGAGTTTGTAAAATTGTGGGTTAATAGATCTGTCATCCATCCCATGCAAGAGAGGTTATAAAAGATTAGACGGGTAAGTTCAAGACCACTGAATGCTGTATAGATGACACGGAGCAATCAGTGGGGAAAATATTGACTGTTTTATTCATACTTAGGGTAAAAAGTATTGTTGAGTATACTGTAAACTAGTTTCTTCTTTTTTCATTCCAGTCTTGCTCTAATCAAGTTATTTGCAAAGTTTTTGACTATTACAAACAGTATGAAATACACTGATATTCACAATAGGAAATATATTGGTCATTAAGCCCTGTAAAAACATACATACACATTGACAGAATTAAAAATATTATGAAACTATACTTCACTATTATGTGTGGATTCATGTGTTTTATTGCATAATATACACACTATAATATTCTACTCCTATTCTATTTTATATATTTTTAAAAGATTGATCTTATAACTGTCTAATGTGGTGTGATCTGTAAAATGCAAAGCACTGTTTATTGCAGTGGTTCTCCGTTGGGATCATTTGTTCCTCAGGAAATATTTGGCAATGTCTGGAGACATTTTTAGCTGTCACAGTCAGGGGATACTGATGTGTAGTGGGTCAGTCATCTTATAAGGCACAGCTCTCCACAAGCAATCATTACCTGACCCTAAATATCTATAGCACTGAGGGTGTGAAAACCTGGTCTACTGTATATTGCCCTCCAGAGCCTAGAAAGTTATTCTTGTTTCTTAGACTTCCTTTCAGTTAGGGCCTGATTATGACTTCGATTTTGCTATGGTGTGAATATGTCCCCTCCAAAATCTAGGTGTTGCCTATGTGATAGTATTAAGAGGTGGGGCCTTTAAGAGGGCATTAGGTCATGAAGTTTCCTCCTTCATGAGTAGGGTTAGGTGCCCTTATACGGAGGCTTGACACAGAGAGGCCATTCCTATTTACTTCCCCTGCCTTCTATCTGGGAAGTAAAGTGTTAGTAAAGTTAAAGTAGTTAATTTTAAACTTTTAAAGTAAAGTAAAGTAAAGCTGGGAAGACACAGCGTTACTCCCTTCCAGAGGACGCAGAGTTCAAGACACCATCCTGGACACAGAGACCCAACCCTTCCCGGATGCGGAAGCTGCTGCTGCTTTGATCTTAGACTTCCCAGAAGCCAGACCTGTGAGAAAATAAGTTTCTGATTTTTATAAATTGCCCAGTCTGTGGACTTTTGTGATAGCAGCACAAACTGAGACACACTATTTGAGAGAATTGAATTCAGAATGAAGTTAGGCAGAGAGGAGGAGGAAGGTCCTAAAGCAGCTATATGAGAAAACAGCCATGGCAGAGTCACTGTGGATCTGTCTTCAGCAGCTCCCTGACCAGGCAGTTTCCTCCAGTGGCAGCAGCTGCTTTCCTGGTCACAGAGGCCGTGTGAGTCCTGGCCTAAGAGCAGTTCTTCTAAAGCAAGCATGGGGTCTGCTCCTTTAGCCCTTTCAAGAACTTTACATCCTGCCTGGTAATAAATCCCTGTCTATCTGAAGTATTCGGAGCACTGAGTTATAAGTAAATAAAAGTAATATCTATAGTGTCTCCACTAGAAATATGTACTTCCCCCAAAAATAACAAATCAACCAATAGGTTGACCAAATGTGGACACTCATCATTTAGTTACTACAGCCTAGGGAAGTACTGTACAAATGGAAAACATATTAAAGCAGGGACACAGTTTTTTAAAAAAGTAATTCTTTTGAATTATGACATTTTAGGTGAGAAACTGTAGCCAAATATTGACATATTGAAAAAACCGTAGCCAAAAATGAACACATCAAAAGAAAGACATAAGCAATTTAATGGCCTTTTTTGAGGGTACGATATTTGGCACTATCTAGGGTCAAAGGGCCCTTAGTAAGTTTCACAGTCAATTAGAAGTTTCCATTTTAGGTGTCAATGTTATTTTAATTTTTTTGGTGAACGTATTTCTAATGCATGTCATGAATACTTGTAGATTTTCTTTATAGTCCAAGATTCTTTTACTCTTTCACCAGACATTAACACTTTCTATGTCTAAAATGTGGTTTTGTCATGATAATAGCTATGAGTGGGCTCTGCAGTGGTATTTTCACACATTGTTGTGTGAAGAAAGTGTAAAATGTTCCACTGGAAAAAGCACTTTATTAGGAGGTTCTGCAGATTTCTTCAAAGAAATCTGAACAAGATGGATGGAAATCATTTAAGAGTGCAAAAAATACTTGCATAATTGAATATTCTCTCGCTTCAAGAGAAAAGGAAACTGAGACTCAGATACCCTGAGATCTGCTCTTATCACACAACCACCAAATGGAAGTTGTAGCTCAAATGTGTCCTCTGACTCTAAGCCTGGCACTCTCTCCACCTGCCCTGGTGCACCCTTCACCATCTGCACTTAGAGCAGAGCAGCACCATGCCATCTTTGATCAGAGGACGGTTTTTTTGTACTGCACACAGATCCTGGCTGCTCCCTCCATAATTTATGCAAAATGAATTAAATGCTGACATTTTGCTTCTGTTACATTGTAACTGCTTAGAATCTACTTCTTTAACACGCAGTCATCTTGGTGCTGATGGTGACCTCCACTAGTTACTTAACTTCTTTTTTTGTTTTTGTTTTTGTTTTTCCGAGACGGAGTCTTGCCCTGTAGCCCAGGCTGGAGTGCAGTGGCACTGTCTCGGCTCACTGCAACCTCCGCCTCCCAGGTTCAAGCGATTCTCCTGCCTCAGGCTCCCGAGCAGCTGGGACTACAGGCATGTGCCACCACGCCCAGCTATTTTTTGTATTTTTAGTACAGATGGAGTTTCACCATATTGGCCAGGCTGGTCACAAACTCCTGACCTCGTGATCCACCCACCTCACCCTCCCAAAGTGCTGGGTTTAATTAACTTTAACTTTCTTTCTTTTTTTTTTTTTTTTTTTTGAGACGGAGTCTCGCTCTGTCACCCGGGCTGGAGTGCTGTGGCCGGATCTCAGCTCACTGCAAGCTCCGCCTCCCGGGTTCATGGCATTCTCCTGCCTCAGCCTCCCGGGTAGCTGGGACTACAGGCGCCGCCACCTCGCCCGGCTAGTTTTTTGTAGTTTTTAGTAGAGACGGGATTTCACCGTGTTAGCCAGGATGGTCTCGATATCCTGACCTCGTGATCTGCCCGTCTGGGCCTCCCAAAGTGCTGGGATTACAGGCTTGAGCCACCGCGCCCGGCCTAGTTACTTAACTTTCAACTTTTTTTGTTTGTTTGTTTTTTGAGATGGAGTCTGTCATTCTGTTGCCCAGGCTGGAGTGCAGTGGCATGATCTCCGCTCACTGCAATCTCTACCTCCCAGGTTCAAGCAGTTCTTGTGCCTCGGCTTCCTGAATAGCTGGGATTACAGGCATGTACCACCATGCCTAGCTAACTTTTGTACTTTTAGGAGAGACGGGCTTTCACCATGTGGGCCAGGCTGGTCTCAAACTCCTGACCTCAAGTGATCCGCTTGCCTCAGCTTCCGAAAGTGCTGGGATTACAGGAGTGAGCCACCATACCTGGTCTATATGCCTCAATTTCTTATCTCTAAACTGGTGGTAATAATGTTACGAATCTTATGCACACATGTACGCAGACATACACACACACACACACATGCATGCACACACATAGATTTTCACCTGACATGGGTAGGGTGCATAAAGATTCCAAGAATTTGCTCAATATAGCCAACATTTATCAATATGAAGGATCAGCAGCATTCTAGACTGTCATAGAAGACAAGCAGGGGTTGACTCCAGGCTTCCAATGGGATACTGTTATCAAAAATGAAACATGATGTAAGTAAATTAACAGGTAAGTGAGAGATCAACTATACAATAAATGTAATGAATTTAGCACAAAATGCAAAGAGATTACATATATGAAAAGGAAGAAGTCACCAAAATATTTTTAGCAATCAAGAATGAGAAAATAGAAATGGTAATTTTTTATTAGTCAATATTTTTTAGCACACACTCTAAGCAACTTCTGTTTTAACAAATAATATCTGAAAGTTGTTGATGCTGAATGAGGTTTGAAACATAACATCTGTGAAAATTTTACCATAATGTTATCTCCTTCCTGTCCTAATCTATGGCATTGAAATAAAAGAGCATTGAGTGTTTCTTACATGTCTAAAATAGCACTAGAAAATCAAGTGGGGTAAAAGAAGCAAAAACATAATCTATATTCTCCAAGTTCTAATATTTTTATTAAATAGTCTCTTTTGGGGGTGCAGGTGTCAGATTTAGAGAGAAAAATATACAATAATTTGTATTTTAGATACACTAAGAACTTATTTGGTGTAAGTATTCTAAATATTGTATAAGACACCCTTATACTAAAAAATGCCAATTACTCATTGCTTGTTGCTTATTTAAAATTTATGTTTAATAAGCCATTCTGTATTTCTTTATTTTGTCCCAGCAATGCTATTTAAGGGATTTTGTTTTATTTAATGTAACTTTAGTTTCTGTAACTGACAAACCTTATAATAGCAATAGCCCAACACAATAAAGTTTTCTTTTGTATGCATAAATCCTATGAATGTTCATGTTTCAGTAGGTCTCCACTCAGGAGAAGAAACAAAGACTCCTTCTACATTGTAAGTTCATTTTCAAAACACAGCTTGCAATTTCTGCTTGGGGGTTGCCTCCATTCTTGATACCAGAAGGGAAGTCCCATTCTTGGGGTGAGAGGGAGAAGCTTGGATATGACTTACATACTTTCTGCTCACATTTCGAACACATGGGCTCACTTACTGGGAACTATAGTCTAGCAGTGTGGAGCCAGTTGAATTATCTGGAAGTCTCTGCTACAGATGCCGAAACACTGCAGACATGTGAGAACTGTATCAACGGAAAAGTTTTACCCAGTTTACAGACATTCAAGAAAAGGAAAACTATGTCTATGTGAATTCTAATAATGAAAAAGTATCTTATTTAAAAGTTTAAAAGAATATGTAGAAGCTAATTACTATTTATAAAAATAAGTTAATTAAAACACAGATGTGTGGTCTACATATAGTGAATTATCAATTTTGCACATAACTATACACAAATGCACATTATCTTTTCTTTCTTTTTTATTCTTCAATTTTTATGTTAAGTTCCAGGATTCATGTCCAGGATGTGCAGGTTTGTTACATTGGCAAACGTGTGTCATGGTGGTTTGCTGCACAGATCAACCCATCACCTAGGTATTAAGCCCAGCATCCATTAGCGATTCTTCCTGATGCTCTCCCTCCTCCCACATACCCTGTTACCCAACAGGTCCTAGTGTGTGTTTGTCCCCCCATGTGTCCATGTGTTCTCATTGTTCAGCTCCCACTTGTGAGTAAAAACATGCAGTGCTTGGTTTTCTGTTCTTCCATTATTAGTTTGCTGAGGATAATGGCTTCCAGTTCCATTTCTGTCCCTGCAAAGAACATGATCTCTTTCCTTTTTATGGCTGCATAGTATTCCATGGTGTATCTGTACCACATTTTCTTTATCCAGTCTGTCATTGATGGGCATTTGGGTTGATTCCATGTCTTTGCTATTGTGAGTAGTGCTGCAATGAACATATGCGTGCATGTATCTTTTTTTTTTTGAGACAAAGTCTTGCTCTGTCACCCAGGCTGGAGTGTAGTGGCATGACCTTGGCTCACTGCAAGCTCTGCCTCCCAGGTTCACATCATTCTCCTGTCTCAGCCTCCCAAGTAGCTGGGACTACATGCACCCACCACCATGCCCAGCTAATATTTTGTATTTTTTTTAGTAGAGATGGGGTTTCACAGTGTTAGCCAGGATGGTCTTGATCTCCAGACCTCGTGATCCACCTGCCTCGGCCTCCCAAAGTGCTGGGATTACAGGCTCGAGCCACCGCGCCTGGCCACGTGCATGTATCTTTGTAATAGAATGATTTATATTCCTTTGAGTATATACCCAGTAAAAGGGTTGTGGGTCAAATGACATATCTGCCTCTAGATCTTTGAGGCATCACCACACTGTCTTCCACAGTGGTTGAAATAATTTACACTCCAACCAATAGTGTAAAAGTGTTTCTTTTTTTTTTTTACTTTTTGAGACAAAGTCTCACTCTGTCACCCAGGCTGGAGTACAGTGGCAAGATCTTGGCTCACTGCAACCCCTGCCTCCTGGGTTCAAGCAATTCTCCTGCCTCAGCCTCCCGAGTAGCTGGGATTACAGGCGCCCGCCACCACTCCCAGCTAGTTTTTGTATTTTTGGTAGAGAAGAGGTTTCACCATGTTGGTCAGGCTGGTCTCAAACTCCTGATCTCAGGCGATCCATCTGTCTCGGCCTCCCAAAGTGTTGAGATTACAGGAGTGAGCCACCACACCCAGTCAAAAGTGTTCCTTTTTCTCCAAACCTCACCAATCTGTCATTTTAGTAATCGCCATTCTGACTGGTGTGAAATGGTATCTCATTGTGGTTTTGATTTGCATTTCTCAAATGAACATGATCTTATTTCATTCATCAATACCCTTAAGGATATCTAGTGAAAAATAATGCCACTTTCCTGATAATCTCCTTAAAAAGTTGTTTGTGTTATCAGTTGTATTGGAAGTAATAAAACTGGAAATCTTTATTTATCAAAGTCATATTGAAATTTTTTTCAGATGATTTCAATGTTAGTATAAAACTCCCATGCAAATATATGCAAACTGAAGGATAACCTATAATAATAGATAAAATATTGACTGAAAGAAGCAACCTAAAATAGGCAACTATAAAACAGAAATGATAAAATACTGAATAGTTATAGTTAGAAGTTACCAATTTAAAGAACATAATTTAAATAACATAAGCCACAGTGACATTTTAAAAATATAAGAGGAGGTCGAGCTCGGTAGCTCACACCTGTAATCCCAGCACTTTGGGAGGCTGAGGCAGACGAATCACGAGGTCAGGAGACCAAGATCATCCTGGCTAACACAGTGAAACTCCGTCTCTACTAAAAATACAAAAAATTAGCTGGGCATGGTGGCGGGCACCTGTAGTCCCAGCTACTAGGAAGGATGATGAGGCAGGAGAATGGCGTGAACCCGGGAGGCGGAGCTTGCAGTGAAGGGAGTTCGCGCCACTGCACTCCAGCCTGGGTGACAGAGCGAGACTCTGTCTCAAAAATACATATATACATACATACATACATACATGAGGAAAGAAAAGAAGACAAGTATAAAACACCAATAGAGAGGATATAAAATCCGGGGAAGCTAAGGTTCAGTTTCCAAGAAAAGGCCAAGAAAAAGAGAGAGGTAACATGAAACTGAAGAAAGAAGTTCGAGAAACAAACAAAAACCAGTGTGAGAGTCCTCAAAAAGAAAGGAGAGAGACAAAGGGGAAACTTCATTTTAAAGAATCTCTCAAATTAAGCTGCTGCTTTTTCATTACATTTAAGTATGAGTAAGAAACTTAATTTTGATGCGGAAAAACAGCTGAAATACAAAGCTGATAAGCCACATGTAGTCATGTATGAGAGAAAAATATTTTAAAGACACAATAGTTAGCTTTGTGTTGCTTATTTGATGTAGCTCTAACCTTAACAAGAGCTTTTTCAGTTGGTGCCATTATCTAGTAATCTACTATTATCGATTTTCAGAGAAAACAAATTAGCTGTAGGAAAACTTTCTGAAAGTCACAAACAAGCATGAAGAGCCCAGAGGCAAAAGATTTGTAGAATCTTTAAAGATAGCTAGAGGCAAGAGTTTGAGCCATGGGAGCAGATCGCTAAAAAGACACTTGTCTACCTAATAAATGCTCCACAGAACAAAATCTATTCAAAGCACAACCCAGAAAATAGAATCGACATCATGCCACTGCAGTCTTCAGCTGCGACCTTGCTAGAAACAAGCCACAGGTCTGCCACTTAACACAGAATTATTCACAAACAAACAACCCACCTGCAGGAAGAGAGAGAGAGAGAAAAAAGCAAGACTTTAATAATCAAATCCAGTGACAACATAAATATTTCACCATGTCACTCTCAGGGTGCAGGCTGGTTTGTCTTCTAGAATAATTTAGGGAACAAAATATGATTGTGTGTAACACAAAACATATTGGCCTAATACTTTTATTCTTAGTTTTAAATTAGAGACTATAACTGCTTTCATTGAAAGATGCAAGTTGTTCAAGACTCACTCTTTATTTAAACCTTAAAAGTGTCCCACCAAGTAACAGCATAGGATCCAGATTCAGTTCTAGCTTTAATAGCACAAAGTCACCTTCAGATGTGCAAGTCTACATGTCTAGCCATTGAGATTATTATTTTTTAATTCTCCTGGTGATTCATAACATAATCTCAGGAGAGACAAGGTGAAACAAAGCAAATACGAAAAATGTTAAAGCTAATTCTATACAGTTTTCTGATGATAAAAGCATATCCTAGGGAGTAAGTAGAAAAACTTCTCTTTCTCTCACTCCCTATCCCTATTCTGTCTCTCTCTCTCAACTCAGCTGTTCATTCCTAACAGGTATATTGATTTCAGAGCTCACTCTAGGCCAAATAAAAGTAAGATAATTTTTCTTTGGCACCTCAATTCCCTCTTTTTAGTTCTTCTGCCTCTTATGGGTCACTCCCCCTTGGCTGCCCTAACTACATTTGGCTTACATTATTTTGTTAATCCTTTTTCCCTTTGGAATTTTCCTGCCTCCATCAAACTTTATTTTTCTGAGTCTCACTGTAATTTCAATTATATATCATGGTGAAAAGAAATCTGAAAAACATGTAATAAGCCAATATCTCACAATGGATTAATGTTAACTCCATGGAAACAATTGCATTCTAACTGGAGAATTCTGGAGAGACAAAACCCTAATCCCAAGGGTGAGGCACATGTGAAACTGGATATAATTTTATACTCTTTAAAGCAAGACTCAGTGAGTCCGGTTCAATTTCTCATATAGGGCTGAATTTGAGGAGAGAATTTCTAGTCACTGGCTGATAGTTGGCAAGTTCTTCTGGCCCCATTTACAAATATGGAATTGTAACCAAGGATATAAATTGTGAGACAATTGCTTATATTTTAATTCCTAAGGTTTGGGAAACTTACTGCTGTTATTATAAGAGAAGATAGATATCATTTGCCAAATGCTGTGGTTTAAATGTTCATGCTCTTTTCAAAATTGACATTGGGACTTCAAGCCCAATGTGATAATACTAAGAGGTAAAGCCTTTGGAAGGTGATTAAGTCAAGAGGACAGAGCTCTCATGAATGGGATCAGCCACTTTATCAAAGGGCTAGAGGGAAATAGTTGGGCTCTTTTTGCCCTTCTGCCTTCTTCAGTATGAGAGCCCAGCATTCATCCTCTCTGGAGAAGGCAGCAACAAGGTATCATCTTGGAAGAAGACAGAGCTTTCTTCAACAGACACAGAACCTGCCAGCACCTTGATCTTGGACTTCCCAACCTCCAGAGTTGTGAGAAAATACATTTCTACTTGTTATAAATTATCCGTTTTGTGGTATTTAGTTGTATCAACACAAATAGACTAAGACACGAAATGTCCTAGTTTTGAAGCCAATACAAGTAAAGATATACTAGCCATGTGCCAAACATTATGCAAACTGGTTTTTCCATTATCTCACTTTATTTTTACTACAACTCTTTGAGATAGATACTGTTGTCCTCATTTCGCAGATGAGAAATCCAAAGCTTGCTTGATAAATTTTTAAGTTGTCCAAAGTCACATGATTGGTAGGTGCAGAGCTAGAAGGCAAACCCAAGGCTACCTGACTCCAAGCTGTGGCTCTTCCCACTATGTTGCAGGAACCGACAGAGAATGACACTGAGTCACAGAAATTATGTCCAAGTTCCTGTGTTTAGGGCTGGACACCCTTGACTCCAGTGCAGAACTCTTTTCAGCTCTTTACTATACAACTTGACAATTTGTGCCTTATGGGGGCCAGACACCAAATCAGGTATGTGAAAATCTAGTCAATTTCACAGATTTAAAGTGGCTATGTGGGAGCAAAAACACCATTTTTTTTCTTTTTTGAGATGGAGTCTCACTCTGTTGCCCAGGCTGGCGTGCAGTGGTGCAATCTCAGCTCACTGCAACCTCCACCTCCTGGGTTCAAGCAATTCTCCCGCCTCAGCCTCCCAAGTAGCTGGGACTACAGGTGCATGCCACCACACCCACCTAATTTTTTTTTTTTTGAGATGGAGTTTCACTCTTTTTGCCCAGGCTGGAGTGCAATGGCTCCATCTCGGCTCACTGCAACCTCCTCCTGGGTTCAAGTGATTCTCCTGCGTCAGCCTCCTGAGTAGCTGGCATTACAGGCACGTGCCACCACACCTGGCTAGTTTTATATTTTTAGTAGCGATGGGGTTTCTCCATGTTGGTCAGGCTGATTGCGAACTCCTGACCTCAGGTTATCCGCCCGCCTCAGCCTCCTAAAATGCTGGGATTACAGGCATGAGCCACGGCATCCGACCAAAAACACCATGTGTTTTAAAATTCCAATTCTACTTGAGATGAGTGAAATCGATCACATGCTATCTTGATGATTGGTTATGTAAACATTGGCGATAATTAACAAAGAAGAATATTCACATATTAAATGACAAAAGTAAAAATGTAATTCTAAATATTGTAACAAATTCAATCTTCTTGTAATCTGAAAATCATTTCTCTAATGATGAAAATACCTTTCTCACCCGAGTTTATCTTGTTTAGAGACAGAGATTTTATATTCAAAATATGGTCATAGTTAAATACTTTTCATTTCTTCTGTGACAGTCTTTTGTTAAAACCCAGGCTATACAACCCAGGACATAAAAGTCTTACCATCTTTTCAGATATGATTTTTCTTCCTTATGTTAATTTCCAAAAAAAATCAGTAAAATCTGTAGGTCCTACAGGACACATTTTTTGCAAACTGTATTCAATTCAGGAAAATGATTATCTCTGTTTTTAAAAATAAATATGTTGTAAATGAAATGTAATGCCAACACTATGTAAACAATAACTCTTCTGCAATTACAAATCTGTTTCCTTCATGACTGCTGATGCTTCATACCTAGAGGAACACCATGGAAGACGAAAACTAAACAAAAACAATCAATTTCCTTCAATCTTTCCTGCTCAGTAAGTACTTCCTGTGTTTTCTGATATCTGCTTCCTGTTGCCTATTTCTATATGTTTTGCCCTTATAATAGACCAGGGGAAACACTATGAATGGAAAAAGATTTGCAGCAATTGTTGGCAAATCTCCAGTTCTGCCTCATTCAAACATGGAATTAAAATTAGAAAGGCAATATTATCCTTTCGCCTTTGGTTTATGGTAAGTTGTCAGAAATGGAGCATTGAAATATGCTTTCAAGGTAAGGCCACCTAAATATTTAACTTACTTTTTTTTCTTTTGTCTTTACAAGCAGGAGCACTTGGGTTTATCTGATTACTTCCATTTGCATTCGCTTACACACTCATGTCCCTTTTCATTTATTCAATAAAAGTCCATCTTTTCCTTTCTTTTCTTGAATGATTTGATAAAACATATCTGTGACCACATCTTTTAGAGTTACAAAGATATTTTTAACACGTTGGTACACTCTTTGTGCTCCCTTCAATTCATTCAGAGTGATTATATAAACACCAAAATTCACTCTAAAATGGGGATGTGTTTTGTTTTAGAAGTGACCATTTTTCAGAAAAAGCACTCATTGACTTCCTCTTTGAATTATTGCTCTTGGATACATAAGCTTCTGCATTTAAATAATGCCTTCTCTTTAACCAGGGATTTGTGGTTTATCCAATTGGGATAAAATATAAAAATGCAGGCTTCCCACATGTTCTAGAGCCTCCACTTCTCAGAGTGTATGCATAATAACAGATGCTACAAAAGTAACTAGTGAAAGAATTTGGAAAACTTCACAAAGTTAAACCTATTTCTTTACTGCAGAAATTCTCAGAATCTATAATATAGCAAAGTACATATAAATTTCCATGTATGTGTCAAGTAAGATGTCGTTTAAGACAGTTTCCCCCACACATCCTTATACATAAAATCACTCTGTGGTGCACATCTCTAGACCACTGTTTTGCCTAAGCTAAACTGGGAACTGTTTCACAAAATAATAGCTCTTCAAGGACTAAAAGGGACATTTTGCAAAACCTCAGGAATTTCAAGCTGTGGCTGATTGACCCAGGCAGGAAAAGCAGAGGCAGGAGTTAGCCTAAGGGGAGGTGCTCTGGGCTTCTTCCCATTTGGTTGGAATATTTCTTCAACAGTTGCAGGAAAAGGTCCATTAGCAAGAAGGACATGCTTCTGGAAGTCTAAGTGAGCCAAAGTGTGGTTTAGCAAACTGCATAATACAAATAAATCAGCCAGAGGAAGAAACCATTTGATGAAGCTATAAATGGACAATATACAGGAGAGACAACTAATCATTGAACGTGTCTACCTAAACAACAATACTATGGTTAGGCTTTTTGTCCCGACCCAAATCTCGTCTAGAATTGTAATCCCCAGGTGTTGAGGGAGAGACCTGGTGGGAGGTAATTGGATCATGGGGGCTGTTTCCCCTATGCTGCTCTAATGATAGTGAGTGAGTGCTCACGAGAGCTGATGGTTTTATAAGGGGCTTTTTCCTCTTCACTTTCTTAACATGCTCTCTTGCCTGCTGCCATGTAAGATGTGCCTGCTTCACTTTCTGCCATGATTGAAAGTTTCCTGAGGCCTCCCCAGCCATGTGGAACTGTGAGACAATTAAACCTCTTTTTTTTACAAATTACCCAGTCTTGGGCAGTTCTTTCTAGCAGTGTGAGAACAGACTAATAAACAGCAAGACTTCCCTGTGTATTGTGTAAGGTTTTACAGTGTAAATCAGAATTTATAAGCTAATTAGTGCTCAATGAACTGAAGGGTTGCTATTGATAAAAAATTTTATTCCATAGCCATAATATTAAAGGGAAAACAAACCTTGGTTAATGTCATGTCACATTTATTGCATAGCAATGTGATCCTCCTATCTTGGCCTCCCAAGGTGCTGGGATTACAGGCGTGAGCCACGGCACCCGGCAGGCTGCTGTCATTTTAAACACATCTCCCAAAGTTGAATTAGGAATGGAATAATAATTGTTAAGTAGAAATTCTGAAATCATGGAATTTTTCCTATTGAAAAAAAACACAGGAATCCAGATTTCTAGATATACATGCATCTGCTCCTCAGGGTGCTGTCATGTTTTTTATTTGTTTATTTTTTCAAGACTCAATCTCACTCAGTCGCCCAGGCTGGAGAGCAGTGGCACGATCTCGGCTCACTGCAAGCTCCGCCTCCCAGGTTCACGCCATTCTCCTGCCTCAGCCTCCTGAGTAGCTGGGACTACAGGCCCCCACCAGCATGCCCGGCTAATTTTGTTTTTGTATTTTTAATAGAGACGGAGTTTCACTGTGTTGTCCAGGATGGTCTCAATCTCCTGACCTCATGATCCTCCCGTCTTGGGCTCCCAAAGTGCTGGGATTACAGGCGTGAGCCACTGCACCTGGCAGGCTGCTCTCATTTTAAACACATCTCCCAAAGTTGAATCAGGAATGGAATAATAATTGTTAAGTAGAAATTCTGAAATCATGGAATTTTTCCTATTGAAAAAAAACACTAACTTCAGTAAAAATGAAGCTCTATCATCTGAAGTTCAAATCACAGACAAATGTTATTTTTGTCTACTAAAGAGATAGGAATTATCATTAATTTTAAATCTTAATTTTATTGGTAAATTTGTGGAATATTTTCTAGGAAAGATATCCTTTGTTGGAAAATGAATTTCTTTGTAGATGCTGAATTAATTTAATTAAATATTTCCTTATCATAATTATTTTCTTAAAATATTTATTCTTCAAAATATGTTAACTTGAAGTTAAAATGTGGGAATGAGATAAACAATAAAACATAAGCCACAATATCTTTTGTATGAAAGAAAAATATGGAAGACTGATATCTGTATCTTGTGAGTAAATACAGCAAATTCCCATGTTTTTACTGCCTAGAAATGAACAGCTTAAGTAAAAGTGTTTTTCCATTTAAAAAAAATGGATGTGGGATATAATCATTTTATTTCAATCCATTTATAACAACAATTGCATGTTTTTATTAAATTACCATTGATATCAATAGACAAGGGCATTGCATAATTTAATTAAATCTTTAAAATTACCTTTGAGGGTAGACACTCATTTTAATTAACAAATGAGAAAATTTCTTAGCTGGGCTAAGTTTATTCAGATGGTTAATAATGGAGCTACGGTTTAAACTTAGGGGGACCAACCACGGTCTATACCGTTAATCTCTGAGATCCACTCAGGGTGCCTTGCCTTGGTATCATCACCACTGCATACAAATTCAGTTAATTTTAGTAAAATATCAGGTCTTCAGAGGTCTATATCTCATTCATGAAACTCACTTATGAACTTGAGTGTGTATTGAATCAAAATGCACCAGTTAGCCTATATGATGCCTCACACGTCTTCTCTGTGTTGGGTTTCTTGGTGAAATACAAGGTTAAATGTGAGCTATAGAAGCAGGCCATCTTCTTTTTTCTTTCTTCTTCTGTTTCCTCATTTATTTTTTAATTCTATCAACATATATTCATTGCATACTATCTAGGACAGATGTATGATACTGGGAGAGAATTGATGTATTAATTGAAAAAAGAACAAAAGGAGATTATATTTAACCTCAAGGAAAGCACCATCTCTTTTTATTTATTTATTTATTTTGAGATGGAGTCTCTCTCTGTCGACAGGCTGGAGTGCAGTGGCACAATCTCGGCTCACTGCAACCTCTGCCTCCCAGGTTCAAGAGATTCTCCTGCCTCAGTCTCCCGAGTAGCTGGGATTACAGGCATGTGCCATCATGTCCAGCTAATTTTTTGTATTTTTAGTAGAGATGAAGTTTCACCATGTTGGCCAGGATGGTCTGAATCTCTTGACCTCGTAATCCGCCTGCCTCAGCCTCCCAAAGGACTGGGATTACAGGCGTGAGCCACCACGCCTGGCCCACCATCTCTTATTAGGGAACAGAACTATGAAGAATAAGTGAAAATAGTATTTATGTCCAGTGGTAGAATACATAGGAGGCCCCTTAGAAGGGAGCACTCACTCAATCCTACTGACAGAGCAGGGAGTAAGGCCAAAAAGAATTAATCACTAGAAGACATCCTAGCCAAGGCTCAAAAGATGAGGAGGTAGTAAGAGCTGTGGGCAGGGGAAACAGCAAGGACAGAGATGTGGGGCTGTGTGTCTCAGCTGTGAAAGGACAGCTTGCTTGGCAGGGCAGGCTAGAAAGTGAGAAGAGCACAGACAGAACAGGCCAGAGGTTCAGAGGCCAAATTAAAATTGGTCTTGATTCTGCAAGGATAGGAATTTAGACTTTGCCTTTTGAGAAAGAAAAATCATTGAAAGATTTCAAAAGAGTCAATAGGATGATCCTAATTTTTAAGGAACATATTTTTAAACTGCATTAATTGGTTTCATTACACAAGAGTGATATACGTGCCTTTTAGAAGCCACGGGCAATAAAGGAGGCTGTACAAGCTGGAGGTATGGAGAACTAATGAGGCCTCCTGGAGTTGTGCAGTGCACAACCTATGAGGACGTATGTGACAACTTTATTCTAAACTCAGAGCATAGAAATGAAAATTTCCTATACTTCTAACTCCCTATTACATAAATATTTTCCTAAATTTTCTTCCACTTTCTTCTAAGTATGTTGCTTTTTTCCCATTCAAAAATTCATCTATTTTGGCTGGGCACAGTGGCACACGCCTGTAATCCCAGCACTTTGGGAGGCTGAGGCGGGTGGATCACAAGATCAGGAGATCGAGACCATCCTAGCTAATGCAGTGAAATCCAACTCTACTAAAAATACAAAAAAATTAGCCCGGTGTGGTGGCCGGTGCCTGTTGTCCCAGCTACTCGAGAGGGAGGCTGAGGCAGGAGAATGGCATGAACCCGGGAGGCGGAGCTTGCAGTGAGGGGAGATGGTGCCACTGCACTCCAGCCTAGGTGACAGAGTGAGACTCTATCTCAAAAAAATAAAATTTTATCTATTTTAATCATCCATTAATTTAATTTTAAACTCTTTTTAGAGCCGTTTTAGGTTCACAGCAAAGTGGAGAGGAAGGTATAGAGATTTCTTATACACCTCCAACTCCACACCTTTCCCCACATACAGAGCCTCCCCCATTCTCAGCATTCCCCACCAGAGTGGTACATTTTCAACAACTGTCCAACTTAAATCGACACATCACAGTTACCCAAAGTCTGTGGTCTACATTAGGGTTTACTATTGGTGGTGTACTTTCTATGGGTTTGGACTAAGAGATATTCTTTATGGAAGACAAACTATGGCAGCAGTTCCAGAGACTTTTGTGGAGTGAGTCAGGACCAGAGAGAGAGAGAATAGATGATAAATTATTGCAATGGATCAAGTCAGACAAGACAAGGGGCTGTACGACTGGAGCCATGAAGATAGAGAAGCAATGGTGGATCCGTTCACGATTAAACGTGGACTCTATGGAGTGGGACACATTAATCATTATCCATCATAGCTAGTGCTTCTCACTCAGTAAGGTAAGTACTACTAGAAGTTTAACTTCTTGGGGAAAAGAGGATGAGTGTTCAAGATGCAGTTATCAAATATCTACTATGTGTGAGATCTGATTCATTGTAAAGACATAGAAGATAAGTTAGACATGGTTTTGGTCTTCCACTGATTCATATCCTGTTAAATATGCCCAATAAGACTTCAGATGAGGCCAGTGGCTCACGCCTGTAATTCCAGCACTTTGGGAGGCCGAGGCAGGTGGCAAGGTCAGGAGTTCGAGATCACCGTGGCCAACATGGTGAAACCCTGTCTCTACCAAAAATACAAAAATTAGCTGGGCGTGGTGGCAGATGCCTGTAATCTCAGCTACTCGGGAGGCTGAGGGAGGAGAATTGCTAGAACCCGGGAGGTGGAGATTGCAGTAAGCTATGATTGGGCCATTGCCCTCTAGGCCGGGTGACAATAGCAAGACTCCATCTCAAAAAACAACAACAAAAAAAGACTTCAGATGGAGTCTGTTAAATGACCAGTCTGGGCAACATGGTGAAACCCCATCTCTACCAAAAGCTACAAAAATTAGCCAGACGTGCTGGCATGCACCTGTAATCCCAGCTACTTGTGGGGTCTGAGGCATGAGAATCACTTGAACCCAGGAGGCAGAAGTTGCAGTGAGCTGAGATGACACTGCTGTACTCCAGTCTGGGTGACAGAGTGAGACCCCATCTCAAAAATGTGTAAATAAGTAAATAGATAAAATAAATAAATAATAAAATGGTCCTCAAAGGAAGAGATATAGATAATCAACAGACTACTGCAAGCCACAAAAAATGCATTTTTGTCCAACAACAAATGAAAGAGTAAAGAAAATGTGGTATTATACACAATAAAATACTATTCAGGAATAAAAATGAATTAAATTCTGTCATTTGTGGCAACATGGATGAGTTTGGAGAACATTACCTGCAGTGAGATAAGTCAGGTGTAGAACTATAAATATCACATGTTCTCATTTATATGTAAGGGCTTAAAAGATAAAGATTGAGCTCAAAGACATAGAGAGTAGAACTGTAATTATTAGAGGTTGGGAAGGAGAGGTGGATAGAAGACAGGGAGAGGTTGGTTAATGATGCATAGTTACAGCTAACTAGGAGGAATAAGCTCTGGTGTTCTTTTAGCATTGTAGGGGGAATATGGTTAACAATCATTTACTGTATACTTTCAAAAAGCCAGAAGAGAGGATTTTGAATGCTTATAACACATAGAAATGATAAATGTTCGAGATGATGGATATGCTAATTACCCTGATTTGATCATTACACTTTGTGTATATATATCATAATATCACTGTGTACCCCATAGACATGTAAAATTATTTCATATATCTACTAACAAAATAAAATAAATGCATTAACAACACATTTAGGCTTAATTTAAATACATACAAAGCACTATTTCGGACAGAATTTCGGATTCTTCAATATCTAAGGATGAGGCAATTTATATTACTATAGAAATATTCTTTCTGTTAGTGCTACAAGGACTCTCATATGATCAATAAAAGGTTATTAAATAGTATAATGGATATATAATGAATATGTATGGTCACATCAAAAGGCCATCAATATGTTAGTGTTTTCATGTAATTATAGTTAAAAACAGATGTCTGCAGGATTGTGGTGGATGCCACAGAAACACATTTACAAATGACCTGGACCCCTGCCAGTCTGTGCCTAAGTGGATTATAAACTGGGGTGCATTCCCAGACCATTGCACTTTCTTGAGGGAAAGGCAATGGATAGCATCCCTACTGTATTCATTCATAGACGTCAGTGTAACTTCCCCATCCATGATTTTTTTTTTTTTAATCTTTTTACAAGAATTGAGAGCAGAACTTCTTAAGGGAACTGTCTGGTGGAATACTTATCCCATAATAATATATTTTATGGACTATCATAGCAACGTGTAACACTCTAAAGGAGTCCAAAGAATTAGATTTGAAAACAAGTCTTCCTTCCTTTTTTCTTTCCTTCTTCTTTGAATATTCAGCCCAAAGTCCTGAGTGAGAAAGAATCAGAGGAAGTGTGAGAGGGCTGGAATTAGAACCTTGAGAGGAAAGTGGTCAAGTGAGACAGCAACAGCCTGGCTGGAGGGTGCCGCCTAGGGAAGGAAGGTGACTGAGTGGATGGAAGTGGCTCAGAAGAGGGGAGAGCCCACAGGAGGTAGACGGTCTAGATCAGTGACCCACTGGGGAATGGAAATGATTACAATTAGGGGAACTGAGCAAATAGCAGCATACCAAAGATAATGAGAGACAAGTTTTACACTACAGGAGAAGAAAATTACAAATATGGAAAAGGGAAAAACCTAGAATGAAGCCTGCAGTGTTGAATTGGAATTGGGGGTGTATCAATGTGAACTCATGGCTTTCTTTTGTTGTTTTTTGAGACAGAGTCTCACTCTGTTGCCAGGCTGGAGTGCAGTGGC
>NW_012117488.1:13060601-13061994 GCF_000951035.1 Colobus angolensis palliatus | reverse complement strand
CAAAGAATGTACAAGATGAGCCTGGAATATCTTAAGTGCTCCAAGAAGGCTGTGGTTATGTCAAAAAGAAGATAGAAACCAATGCGAAGTAGCTTTGTTTTATTAGGCAAATCTGGGACAATTTGAGTATCAAATGATGAGAGTAACATTGAATAAAATGATATTCTATGAGTTCATACTGGTGTAAAATAGATGAATAAGTAAGTGAGGGGAAGAAAGCTTTTCCTTAGAGTATAATGCCAACTAATAAATGTAAAATGAACCGTGAATTTGGAAGATTACCATTTGACAAGCATGATGGAAATAGATGCTAGAGACATGTTTCCATGTTTTTAAGGTATGTATATATAAAATACTGTTGAAGAAAACGGGGGAAATGCAGTGGGAACACCAAGGAGTCAACACTTCACCAACCAATTGAAATTAATGTCACCTATAACGGGACAAAGCTAACTCGTGTGCCAAGTGAGAAAACATCAAATCACTTCTGTGATATCCCCCACCAAAGTGCACAGCGTGAATCTGCTCATGAGGAAATATCAGAAAGATAAACATTAAGGAACATTCTGCAAGGTATCTGGTCTTCAAACGTTTCAAGGAAGCCAGACATGGTGGCTTGAGCCTGTAATCTCAGCTACTGTGGAGATCAAGGCAGAAGAATTGCTTGAGACCAGGAGTTCAACACCACCCTGGACAACATATTGAGACTCCATCTCTTTTTAAAAAGTGTGTCAAGGGTTTGAAAGTCAAGAGAAAATTAAGGAAATATTCGACATGGAAAGAGATTGGGAACACATGATCACAAGGTATAACAAGTGATTCTTAGTTGGAATGTTTCGCCATTAAAGAGGGTGAGGAAACTAGAATAAATGTGAGAGGTTAAGATTGGATGGAAGTACAGTGATTACTTCCTGATTTTGGTTGTCATGTGGCTACATAGGAAAGTGTTATTCATGAGATATGTGCACTGAAGGATCAGTGCATGTGTCTACAGCCTGATCTTGGATGATTCAGGAAACAAAGTTTAGACTATTTTTGCAACTTTTCTGAAAGTCTGAAATTATTTGATAATATTAAGAAAACACACACATTGGATGGGCATGGTGGCTCAAGCCTGTAATTACAGCACTTTGGGAGGCTGAGGTGGGGGGATCATCTGAGGTCCGGATTTCAAGACCAGCTTGGCCAACATGATGAAACCCTGTCTCTACTAAAACTACGAAAAAAAAAAAAAATTAGCCAGGCATGGTGGCAGGCCTCCTGTAATCCCAGCTATGTGGGAGGCTGAAGCAGGAGAATCGCCTGAACCTGGGGGGCAGAGGTTGCAGTGAGCCAAGATCATGCCACTGCACTCCTGCCTGGGTGACATAGGGAGATTCCATTTCAAGAAAAA
>NW_012117488.1:13059054-13059993 GCF_000951035.1 Colobus angolensis palliatus | reverse complement strand
CACTCCAGAAACTGATCACTCATCTACTGTTATTATTCTGGTCCAAGCCACCAGACTTTTGCTTGAATAACTTTTGCTTGAATTATTATAATATCTTCCTAAAATTTCTCCTTTTGACTTCTCCTCATCCAATTTGCCTCCCTCTTCACAGTATATTTCCAATAGCACAGGCAGTAGAATCAAAACAGAACAGAGACTGGGACTTGTTTGTTCAAAACAATCTATTGGCTCTCCTACTAGCCCAGGGTGAAAGGGTATTTTTACATGAACTCCAAGGCTTCACACACAGGTGATTTTCTGATGTTATCTCCTAACATTCTCATTCTCCTTGCTTCTTCCAGCTGCATTATGGGTTTTTAAAAAATTTGTTGTTTGTTTAACACGCAAGTCAGGCTCATGCCTCATGTCTTTGCCTTGGCTACTATCTTTGCAAGAAACACTTTTCCATCAGATATTCTTATGCTCACTTCTTCACTTTCTTCAGGTCATAATTTAAATATTTAATTCCCTGACTATCCTATTTGAAGTTGTACCATGTAGACTCTTCCTATTCCCTTTTCACACTGTCTGTTCAGTATATATTTTACTCCTTTATTACATCAAAGGATTCCTAAGAGAAAAGAAAGTACATGAAAATGAAAATTCAACTTCATTTATACTATGCTATCTTCTACTAGACTAACTTTTGGGAAAATAACAACAATAAACTCGGGAATAAGTACAAGAAACCTGAAGAGAAGAAAGCGAAAAACAAGCAGATTCTAGGTAGAAGTTGATACACAGAAGAAAAGAATGGCAGAAATCTTTCTTCCCTTCTTTCCTTCCTTCCCTCCTTCCTTCCTTCCCTCCTTCCTTCCTTCCCTCCTTCCTTCCTTCCCTCCCTCCTTCCTTCCCTCCTTTCTTCCTTCCTTCCTTCCTTCCTTCCTTCCTTCCTTCCTT
>NW_012117488.1:13050004-13051554 GCF_000951035.1 Colobus angolensis palliatus | reverse complement strand
CTTCCTACTTTTCATCCTTCTTTCCTTCTTTCTCTCTCTTTCCCTTTCTCTTTCCTTCCTCTCCTTCCTTCTTTGTCTCTTTTTCAGCTTTTAATCTGGGAGAAGTCTGCAGTCTGTTCTGGGTATCTAACTCTAAACAGCCTAGTTAAAAATAAAAACACTGAGTTATAATTTTAGTTGCTGCCAAAGAAACAGTATTTGCTTGAGTCCAGCAAAATAAACTACCTTAAGGTTTTTGCAATTTAAGAGAAAAGGCAACCAGTGAGAACAAATCTAAGGTGAACCAGACCTTAGAAACAGAAATAGGACAAAGGGATCCTAATCATGCTAATTGATATAAAGTAAAATAGGCTTACAAAAACAGCATGTATCAGCAAATAATTAAACTATAAAAAGAACAAAATAGAAATTCCAGAAGTGAAAAATACAATATGAAAAATTTAAACAATGAATCACCTTTGTATCTCCTGATCACGAATTAGAAACTTCGGATCACATAATTAAAAGTGTTAAAAAAATAAAAATGACTCTGTCTCAAAAAATAAATAAATAAATAAAAATAAAAAAAGATAATACCATAGATAAGTAAAATAGAGAAAAGATAAATGTTTTAGGTTGGATGAATCTAAAAGCTGATTATTTATAATGAATAACAAAATTGATAAACCACTGCCTAGACTGATGGAGAAAAATTGAGAAAGAAATAACCAATATCATGAATAGAAGAGGAGTTATCAGTATACATCATAGAGACAATAAAAACAATATAAGTAAGACAGTATTACAGACAACTTGATGCCAACAAATTGGACAGCTTAGAAGAAACAGAAACACTCTCTGAAAAATATAACTTAACAACACTAATAAAAATGAAACAGAAAATCTGAAAACTCCGTATCTAGCAAAAATCCTTGATTTTGTTGTCAAATTCCTTCCAAAAAAGAAAAGTCCAGGCCCAGGTTGCTTCAGAGGTCAGTTATACATTATAGTTAAAGGTTTAATATTGAACAGTTTTTTCCTACATTTGGGAACAAGGCAAAAATGTTTACTTTAACCACTAGTATTCAAACATTATACCCAAGATACTAGCCATTTCAATAAGGCAAGACAAGAAAAAAAAAAAAGAAAGAAAGAAAGAAAAAGAAACGCACAACTAAGTTGAAAAACAGATAAGTACTCTATTTAATGAAATGACTATTTACCAGCAAACCAAGAAATTTACAAAGAACTCGTAATATAAATGCTAATATAAAAATTGGATTGCATATGTAAATATTAGCAGCACACAATTAGATAAAAGAAACTTAAAAATTGTATTCATAAAACAGTTAAAACTTACCTAAAATTTCAAAATACTTAAGTGTGCACTGTATTTAACAGAAAGTATGCAAGTCATCTACACCGAAAACTACAAAATATTGCCGATATGAAAAATGAAATAATAAATGCTGAAATATATCATGGTTACTGATTGGAGGATACAATATTGTTAATATGCTCATTATTCTCAAGCTGATCTGCTAATTCAATGCTTTGTCAATCATAATCCC
>NW_012117488.1:13047249-13049317 GCF_000951035.1 Colobus angolensis palliatus | reverse complement strand
TCACTGCTCCGCTTCCCGGGTTCACGCCACTCTCCTGCCTCGGCCTCCCAAGTAGCTGGGACTACAGGCGCCCGCCACCACGCCCAGCTAATTTTTTGTACTTTCTGTAGAGACAGGGTTTCACCATGTTAGCCAGAATGGTCTCAATCTCCTGACCTCGTGATCCTCCTGCCTTAGCCTTCCAAAGTGTTGGGATTACTGGCGTGAATCACCGCACCCTGCTGAATGCACTTTCGTTTTCTCTGAATTTCTACCTCATTCCAGCCCATGCAGAACAAATACACATTCTCGTCATCAGATGCTTTCATTGTCCTCAATATGTATTTCCATCATTGTTATAATCTCATAAACGATGTTTACTTTTTATGCTAGACCATGTGATCCTTGAAGTCATCCACTTCATTTTTTCCTTCTCTTATCTCTGGAGATCATCTCGACATTGGGCACATAACAGGTGCTGGAGTGAATTAATTGGATTTCTCATTAAGCCCACCCATGTTGACATAAACATCAGTAATAACTATATTGTGTAATATCAGTGTTACCAAACTTGTTATTGATGAGAAAATGCGTGTTCAAATGAATGACCAAGAGACAGCAGGCACAAGGAGCAGGAGAAGGTGCTGGGTCTTGCGGCTCATCCTACTGACTCTGTGAGCATCACTTAGCATGCTGGAAAGAACCATCATGGGAACTGAGGTGAGTCAGAAAAGGCCTCCTGTATTCTGAGGGAGGAAGGTCTGAGCTTGCTGTGGGTGGTACTTCACTGCCCTGGTGATGCTGAATTTCTACTAGGGATGGAAGGTGTTGAGGGCCACAATGGCTCAAAGTCCTTCATTTTTGCCTGGGGTAGTGGTGGTTAGTTTTACAGCATTTATATTAGCAAATTCTGGAATTTCAGCAAATTGAGAATTACTTTGGGCATAGGATTCTCTGCCTTCTTACAAGATTGCTATGTTACAAGGGATCATGTATGCAAACATAGTTTTAAAAATATTTAGAGGCATATAATTATAAATAAAGGTGACTGCCAACATCTATACTACTCATAAAACAATTTCCCAAGTTGCTGGAGAATACCAGGAGGGTTAGACCAGTAACCCAGCTAACTCAGTGTCTGCAGTTTTTCCACGATTCCCTGAGGGACTATTAGATAAAATATGTTGTAATCTCTCTCCTTGACATGAAACTCGGAAACCTAAGAATGCTCATAGCATACTTTGCTTATACTTATCATCTCTCGAATAAATTAACCAGGCGATATTTTACTTCTTCAAATACGTTAGTAATTCTGATGATGAAACTTATTTTTAGAGAAGTTTAATTTATAATAATGCACACTTTGATGATTAATTTCCCTTCCTCCTTGATTTAAAAGTGAGAAGATAATACATATGATTTCAAAGGCTTTAGACATATGAATAATCCACTCACCTTGGCTCACTGACACAATAAGCCACAGAATTGTATTGTATGGATCATTGGCATGGCCGATGATAGCACCTCCTGTGGAGCTATTGTGGTCCACCTTGTGGAAGGCGGCTTCCTCACTTTAAAAGTAATGCCCTCTAGGTGGTCCCTGATCCAGAATGTGTCTCAAAGAACAATAGAAAACCATGGATTGATTCTGACATTTTTTATTCCATTGTGATCATCAGAAATTTCTAAAATTCAACTCACCCTATTAGAATTTCATAGCCCATAATAGATATGCATTTGAAGCAGTTCTGTTGAAAACTCATATTATTCGGCTTTCCCTTAAATGCACATAAAAAAACTAAATAGAGAATAGCTGTTATATGACACACAAATATTTAATTTGAAAACTCAATTCTCAAGGTTAACAGATCAATGACAACAGCAAGAAAAATTACCCTGTGTTTCTCAATGTATATTATCAAATATAAAATCATCTACCCTGGTTGTCACACTAATAATTTTCACCCACTAAGTTTGGAGAACTCTACTTCAGTGGTTCTCAAAATGTGGTTTGTAGAGCAGCAGCAGTAGCATCTGGAAACTTGTTCAAATTCAAACTTAGGCCCCATTGTAAGAAATTTTAAACCAG